>NC_074670.1:80079277-80234277 GCF_029448725.1 Salvelinus fontinalis
ATATAGATGTGTCCTGTATCACATGGTCCTGGATATAGATGTTTCCTGTATCACATGGTCCTAGATATAGATGTGTCCTGTATCACATGGTCCTAGATATAGATGTTTCCTGTATCACATGGTCCTAGATATAGATGTGTCCTGTATCACATGGTCCTGAATATAGATGTTTCCTGTATCACATGGTCCTGGATATAGATGTTTCCTCTATCACATGGTCCTGGATATAGATGTGTCCTGTATCACATGGTCCTAGATATAGATGTTTCCTGTATCACATGGTCCTGGATATAGATGTTTCCTGTATCACATGGTCCTAGATATAGATGTTTCCTGTATCACATGGTCCTGGATATAGATGTGTCCTGTATCACATGGTCCTAGATATAGATGTGTCCTGTATCACATGGTCCTGAATATAGATGTTTCCTGTATCACATGGTCCTGGATATAAATGTTTCCTGTATCACATGGTCCTAGATATAGATGTTTCCTGTATCACATGGTCCTGGATATAAATGTTTCCTGTATCACATGGTCCTGGATATAGATGTGTCCTGTATCACATGGTCCTGGATATAGATGTGTCCTGTATCACATGGTCCTGGATATAGATGTTTCCTGTATCACATGGTCCTGGATATAGATGTGTCCTGTATCACATGGTCCTGGATATAGATGTTTCCTGTATCACATGGTCCTAGATATAGATGTGTCCTGTATCACATGGTCCTGGATATAGATGTTTCCTGTATCACATGGTCCTGGATATAGATGTTTCCTGTATCACATGGTCCTGGATATAGATGTTTCCTGTATCACATGGTCCTGGATATAGATGTTTCCTGTATCACATGGTCCTGGATATAGATGTTTCCTGTATCACATGGTCCTGGATATAGATGTGTCCTGTATCACATGGTCCTAGATATAGATGTTTCCTGTATCACATGGTCCTGGATATAGATGTTTCCTGTATCACATGGTCCTAGATATAGATGTGTCCTGTATCACATGGTCCTGGATATAGATGTTTCCTGTATCACATGGTCCTGGATATAGACTCTAGGGTACGGATTAAAGAGACGGTTTGATATAGTGTGCAGGGTAATCTGAGGACAATTCAATTGATCTCGACAACATCAGCAACATAGGAAAATAAGAGGCCAGTATAAGCTGTTGTACGGTACACTGTCCACAGTGATTTTTGTTACTCTAGTTATTTTATTATGGGAAATTAGAAATTAGTGGTCAGAAATAATGAAAAATTGCCACAGGGCTAGTGAAGTAATTTATTGCAGAGTTAGATATTGACACCACAGACAAACCACTAGCTATAGATCTGTAGTTGTGGTTTCTATAGTGATATGTTATTTGTTCTCATACATTACAGTTGTTATGTACTGTATGAACAGGAGGTCTACTAATTACATTATATCCAAAGGTCAGATCATTAAAGGGGAAATGTCGGATTCAACAACGTCATTCAATTAAAAGTCCAAAGATTGCCCCTTTAACTTCCTCGGGATCCAAAGATTGAAGCATTTTAAGGATTTTATGTGGTTGATTTTGACACAGACAGACACACCTATTCAACGCACTGTATGTTAATGTCTTGTCAACTTACTCTATATTATTAATACCTTGTTAACATACTGTATATATCATTACCTTGTCAACATACTGTATATATTAGAACCTTGATATTGCATAGATTGAATAACAAATACACAGAGATGGCAGTGGAGAAATCATAAATAATTTACCCTATGATTCATTGTGTGAACTGTAGTCATTGTGGGTAGTAGTCATTGTGGGTAGTAGTCATTGTGGGTAGTAGTCATTATGGGTAGTAGTCATTGTGGGTAGTAGTCATTATGGGTAGTAGTCATTGTGGGTAGTAGTCATTGTGGGTAGTAGTCATTGTGGGTAGTAGTATACACATTATATGTGTGCTAGACACAGTTGAAGTCGGAAGTTTACATACACCTTAGCCAATTACATTTAAACTCAGTTTTTCACAATTCCTGACATTTAATCCTAGTAAAAATTCCCTGTCTTAGATCAGTTAGGATCACCACTTTATTTTAAGAATGTGAAATGTCAGAATAATAGAAGAGAGAATGATTTATTTAAGCTTTTATTTCTTTCATCACATTCCCAGTGGGTCAGAAGTTTACATACACTCAATTAGTATTTGGTAGCATTGCTTTTAAACTGCTTAACTTGGGTCAAACGTTTCGGGTAGCCTTCCACAAGCTTCCCAAAATAAGTTGGGTGAATTTTGGCCCATTCCTCCTGACAGAGCTGGTGTAACTGTCAGGTTTGTAGGTCTCCTTGCTCGCACACGCTTTTTCAGTTCTGCCCACAAATTTTCTATAGGATTGAGGTCAGGGCTTTGTGATGGCCACTCCAATAACTTGACTTTGTTGTCCTTAAGCCATTTTGCCACAACTTTGGAAGTATGCTTGGGGTCATTGTCCATTTGAAATACCCATTTGCGACCAAGCTTTAACTTCCTGACTGATGTCTTGAGATGTTGCTTCAATATGTCCACATAATTTTCCAGCCTCATGATGCAATCTATTTTGTGAAGTACACCAGTCCCTCCTGCAGCAAAGCACCCCCACAACATGATGCTGCCACCCCTGTGCTTCACGGTTGGGATGGTGTTCTTTGGCTTGCAAGCCTCCCCTTTTTTTCCTCGAGAACAAATAGTTATATTTTTTTTCATCAGACCAGAGGACATTTCTCCAAAAAGTATGATCTTTCTCCACATGTGCAGTTGCAAACCGTAGTCTGGCTTTTTTATGGCGGTTTTGGAGCAGTGGCTTCTTCCTTGCTGAGAGGCCTTTCAGGTTATGTCAATATAGGACTCGTTTTACTGTGGATATAGATACTTTTGTACCTGTTTCCTGCAGCATCTTCACAAGGTCCTTTGCTGTTGTTCTGGGATTGATTTGCACTTTTTGCACCAAAGTACGTTCATCTCTAGGAGTCTCCTTCCTGAGCGGTATGACGGCTGCGTGATCCCATGGTATTTATACTTGCGTACTATTGTTTGTACAGATGAACGTGGTACTTTCAGGCGTTTGGAAATTGCTCCCAAGGATGAACCAGACTTTTGGAGGTCTACAATTTGTTTTCTGAGGTCTTGGCTTGATTTCTTTTGATTTCCCCATGATGTCAAGCAAAGAGGCACTGAGTTTGAAGGTTTGCCTTGAAATACATCCACAGGTACACATCCAATTGACTCAAATTATGTCAATTAGCCTATCAGAAGCTTCTAAAGCCATGACATAATTTTCTGCAATATTCCAAGCTGTTTAAAGGCACAGTCAACTTAGTGTATGTAAACATCTGACCTACTGGAATTGTGATACAGTGAAATAATCTGTCTGTTAACAACTGTTGGAAATATTACTTGTGTCATGCACAAAGTAGATGTCCTAACCGACTTGCCAAAACTAGTTTGTTAACAGGAAATTTGTGGAGTGGTTGAAAAACGAGTTTTATTGACTTCAACCTAAGTGTATGTAAACTTCCGACTTCAACTGTATACTATTAAAGGTGTATATCACTTTAAAATAAGGTACCTTTTATAAATTACAGTTATTTTTAAAACCTTATTGTAAAGTGTTACCTAAAGTATACAGCATTTCCAGTATGCAATTTATTTTGTCAGTATGGGTCCTGTGTGCTCAAATAGGTATGATTTTTATACTGTACACCAGCAAAGTACAATGACTTCTTTCTCATACAAGCTGCTGACAGGGGAAGCTAGCCTGCTGACAGGGGAAGCTAGCCTGCTGACAGGGGAAGCTAGCCTGCTGACTGATGACAGTATATGTCATTATGCAGCAGCAGTGTGTATCATCTGTCTCATCTGCCTCATGCTCTATCTGAATATAAAGGTTGCTTCTCAAACAGCACCCTATTCCCTATTATAGTGCACTACTTTTGACGAGAGCCCCATGGGCCCTGGTCAAAAGTAGTGAACCAAATAGGCAACCAAAAAGGAGGAATTTGCAGCTCCTGTACCCACCACCCTCAGTGACTTATTCATATGCTATGAGCCATCAGTTGACCGTTACACTGATAATATATTAAACCGTTAAGATGAGCATCTCTCTCTCTCTCATCCAATTAGTAAAGAGCAAAGTTGTTTGATGGTGATCTGAATTCAAAAATCCTTTTGACATTTATTTGAAATAATTCCTGACATCGAGTCTCAAAGAAAAAAAAGAACGTGTTTATGAAATAGGCTTTCTCTCCACGAATGAGTCATTATTCTCTCTGTAGTGCGCTATAATAGGGAATAGGTCTCTGGTCTAAAGTTGTGCACTATATAGGGAATAGGTCTCTGGTGTAAAGTAGTGCACAATATAGGGAATAGGTCTCTGGTCTAATGTAGTGCACTATATAGGGAATAGGTCTCTGGTCTAAAGTGGTGCACTATATAGGGAATAGGTCTCTGGTCTAAAGTGGTGCACTATATAGGGAATAGGTCTCTGGTCTAAAGTGGTGCACTATATAGGGAATAGGTCTCTGGTCTAATGTAGTGCACTATATAGGGAATAGGATTCCATTTGGGAGGTACGCTCAATCTCTGGAGGTCAGGAGAGACAGGTCTAAATTTATGAGAAAATTACATTTAATGTACCGTTTCTGTCTGAGTCTGCAGCTGAGGTTTTTTCCTTGAATCAATAGGAAGACATTTAGTAATATTTGTGGACGGCCAAGCCAAGGCAAGGACATAGGGCAATGGGAGTGTCTTTGAGCTCCTGTCAGATACGGTAATGATTTAAGTATTATGAGTGACAAATGTTCCTAGATTAAATGATAGAAAGTCTCTTACAGCAACTCAAGCATCACTACACAGAACATAGTTCTTACCTGTTAAAGGAATCCTGCTGGTCATTGCATCCAGACAGTCTTATAATCCTCTCTGCCGACTTTTTGATTCCTGGAAGTCTCTAAGTCTTCTAAGTCTTCTAAATCAGCACTACTACAACCTACTACAAGTCTCCAATGAAAGGTTCCATTTTGTTTTATTCCCCCATGTCCTCCTCTTTAGCTGACAAATATTTTGGAGGAAAAGAGCACTTTCTTTTTTTAAAGGAATTTCCTGAAGAGTTCCTTCCTGTGTGCTGCCTCAGCAACAATTACATTCAAACAACCAGGAACAGGCAAGACTTCCTGAAAACCTCCAAAACACAATGGTACACTACATACTACTGTGTCCCAAATAACACCCTATCACCTACTGTCGCCGATGTGAGTAAGACCTTTAAACAGGTCAACATTCACAAGGCAGCAGGGCCAGACGGACTACCAGGACGTGTACTCCGAGCATGTGCTGACCAACTGGCAAGTGTCTTCACTGACATTTTCAACCTCTCCCTGACCCAGTCTGTAATACCAACATGTTTTAAGCCGACCACCATAGTCCCTGTGCCCAATAACGCCAAGGTAACCTGCCTAAATGACTACCGACCCGTAGCACTCATGTCTGTAGCCACAAAGTGCTTTGAAAAGTTGGTCATGACTCACATCAACACCATTATCCCAGAATCCCTAGAACCACTCCAATTTGCATACCAACCCAACAGATCCACAGATGATGCAATCTCTACTGCGTTCCACACTGCCCTTTCCCACCTGGACAAAAGGAACACCTATGTGAGAATGCTATTCATTGACTGGAACTAAACACCTCCCTCTGCAACTGGATCCTGGACTCCCTGACGGGTCCCAGGTGGTAAGGGGGGCGGCAGGTAGCCTAGTGGTTAGAGCGTTGGACTAGTAACAGAAAGGTTGTAAGTTCGAATCCCCGAGCTGACAAGGTAAAAATCTGTCGTTCTGCCCCTGAACAAGGCAGTTAACCCACTGTTCCTAGGCCGTCATTGAAAAATAAGAATTTGTTCTTAACAGACTTGCCTGGTTAAATATATATATATATATCCAATTTGTAAGTCGCTCTGGATAAGAGTGTCTGCTAAATTACTTAAATGTAAATGTAAATGTAGTAAACAACACATCTGCCACGTTGATCCTCAACACGGGGGCCCCTCAGGGGTGCGTGCTCAGTCCCCTCCTGTACTCCCTGTTCACCAATGACTGCATGATCAGGCACGACTCCAACACCATCATTAAGTTTGCCGATGACAAAACATTGGTAAGCCTGATCACCGACAATGATGAGACAGTCTATAGGGAGGAGGTCAGAGACCTGGCAGTGTGGTGCCAGGATAACAACATCTCTCTCAATGTGATCAAGACAAAGGAGATGATCGTGGACTACAGGAAAGGAGGGCCGAGCACGCCCCCATTCTCCTCGATGGCGCTGCAGTGGAGCAGGTTGAGAGCTTCAAGTTCCTTGCTGTCCATATCTCCAACAAACTATCATGGTCCAAACACACCAAGACAGTCATGAAGAGGGCACCACAACACCTTTTCATATTTTTTTCTATGATTTATTTTATATTATTTCAGTTTCTTTAGTAAATACTTTCTTAACACTTATTTTTCTTAAAACTGCACTGTTGGTTTGGGGCTTGTAAGTAAACATTTCACTGTAAGATCTACACCTGTTGTATTTGACGCATGTAAAATTTGTATTTAGTGCACTACTTTTGACCTGGGCCCTTAGGGCTCTGGTGCACTATGTAGGGAATAATAAGGAATAGGGGATGCAGGCCTTATAGCTATTTCTTAATAAGTTAACCACAACTCTGCATACTCCTCTTTTCCACATATTAATAACGTTGTTAAAATTTTCAACGTTATCGCCATGGATCATGCACTTTCCATACAGACCCTCTCAAAGGCCTCAATTGGATCCCTATTCCCTATAAAAGTGTACTACTTTTGACCAGGCCACACGGGGTGTGGCTGAATGGCCCGCGTACCCGAATGGCCCTCAGTGTGATTCCCTGACAGCTTTGTTCTTCATGTGGGATTTTCCATGTTGTATATTTGCTGTATGTCTAAACACATTAGGTTGTGTCATATCATTGGTAACTATGGGGTGAGGATGATGAAGACAGTGTAATATCATTGGTAACTATGGGGTGAGGATGATGAAGACAGTGTTATGAAATAAATCAGGCACAATTGGTATCTTAACCGTTTATTAGATTTATTTTGCAGAATGAAACACAATAGATCTAAATAGTATTCAAAACTCCAACTCCATCAAATAAAAGCGAGGACATTTTCAGCTTTCGTTCTCTGTATTTAACATTGCAGATATTTGTTTACCTCTAAAGGTGCAAAAGTAATACAGCGTGACTCTTTTTCATGATAGTCATATATTTTCTTTAGTATAACCAAACACCAGAGACTTGCATTAAGTGAGACAGTGAGGGAGAGAAGTAGAGAGACATTGAGAGAGAGAGTGATCCACCTGAATGTAATACAATGTCTTCATTAAAAACACAATTTTGCTTCTGTTATTCTGTTTCTTTACATTACATCTCTTGATTGTACAATAATTTTAAAAAATACAAATGGATTCTTCAGCATACGCTGTTCTATTTTACAATTTCGACCACTTTGCCATTTGAGTAGAATTCAAATTAAATGTGTTGAAGTAAAAAGGGACAAATTCTAGTAATGAAATGGATGTAAAAAAAAAAATTTTTTAAAAAGTACATTCTCTCTCTCAAAGATTAATAACAGCTGTTAATAGAGTTTATAGTTTACATAAACATTGCTTTTATTTTCAATTATGGTCTCTAATAGCATTGTCACTCTTGATAGAATGTTATACAGGGCCCTGCTCTATGTTGAGTAAATATGCTTCTGCAACGATTATATATCCAAAGCTTCAAAACAAATGTAAATCATTTCATACATAAAAATGAAAAGTAGTTGTTGTCTGTGTATATAAACATACTTTTCTTCAAAATAACAATTTCATCTAAACTATGTTTGTGCAATAAAACCCCCCCTGGATACAAAAATACCACACCTAATCTTAACTAAATGCATTTTAAAAGAGTGCAATGCAACACTTGGACTAAACATGTGAGGCACTATTGGTATGAATTTGGTGAGATGGTAATAAATTTTGACTATGTACAAAAGACAATACTTAATATTACAATACAGATACAGATCTTATTTACAGTTAAATTGTAGTCTGAACAATGTCATCTACCCCATATGTAATAAGACAAATGTGTGGAGAAAGTCCAAAGGGAATAACACACACGTAATGTTACATTGAGATGAGATGTGAACTCATCTGCTCAAGTTTTAAAAACTTGAGCAGATAGGGGTGTTGTGTACATGGAACAGACAATTGGGTAGTAGTTTATAATTATCCTCACAATTCATCATTTCTTTGGTGACACAGACAACTCGAGTTTTGGGAAACGGAAACCACCTCTAGACCCACTGTCGCTGCTGGAGGATGAAGAGATTCTAGACTTTTTAGAGGGGAGAGATACACCACTTACTTCAACTCTCTCTTCACTATCTTCACCCAGTCGCACTTCATATGAGCCCTTTGACTTTGAGCCAAAACCACCAAAGGTGCCAAACTTTAACTTCTTTCCTTTCACCTTGGCCCTCCCAACATCTACAGAGATGTCGCCACCCTCAGCACTTAAGTGACTTGAGGGGGAAGACACAGCCAGATCTCCCTCGTCACTCGCCACAGAGGAAGACCGATGCCTTGATTTCTTAAAAAGATCCAGTGAGGCTGACTTGCTCTTAGGGGACACACTAAGCCCAGATCCTCCCTCTACTGACAACTTGCCACTTACTAACTCCCCATGACTTAAACTCAACTCTTTGGAGCCCTTAACGCCGCCACGACCACCGGCTCCAAGTTCTGCGTCCGGCCCCTGGAAGCTAAGATCCGCTGCACTACCTCCCTTTGCTTTAGACTTGCCAAAACCGAACCTTGGCATCTTGACCTTTACTTTCTCACCACTGTGCAGCTCCAGGCTCGGCGAACTACCACTAACCGAAGGAGCCTGCACATCAATCTTTCCACCCCGCACTGCTGCCCCTGCCCCTGCTCTTGCTCCTGCATCAACATCTTCTCCCATCTCTGGTCCATGGTACTTTGAAACATTGATTTTGGGGAATGATACATGTCCCTCTGGGAAATGTAGTCCACTGTATCCTGAAACATTTGAGTCTACATCAACTCCTCCTCCCACTCCTCCAATATCTATCTTAGGACCTTTTAAATCTCCTGAAAGGCTTGCCTCTCCTTTCAGATTTTTCCTGTTCACATTTACATCGACATCAGGTACATTTACCTGGGGCCCTTTGATTTTCATCCCTGGAAATTTTATGTTAGACTTAGTTTTTACATCTGGGGCTTGCACGTTTAGATCTGGTGCCTCAATATTGGCTTGTAGGCTCCCAGATGACAAGCCACCAGACAGAGAGCCATCACCTTTAACTTTGGGAGATTTTACATCAAATTCCACATCGGGGAAATGAAGTTTTCCAAAGAAGGGTTTCTTTACTTTTGCTCCTTTCAGGTGAAGATCAGGAGAGTCAACATCTAAATCTACACCTGAAGTTTCAAGGTCAATATCAACATCAGGTTTCTTTGCCTTCCCTTTGATTTTGGGTAGTTTGAATTTGCCTTTCTTTCCTTTGACATGAATGTCGACATCAGGGGCTTCTAGACTACTGTCAACCTCTGGCAAATTAACATCTAATTTGGGGCTCTTGCCTCCCATATGGATCTTTGGTGCCTTGAATTTAGGTCCTTTGATATTTGCATCCCCTAGGTTAAGGTCAACCTCAGGTGCCTTCACATCCATCTTTCCTTGATAAATATTCAGTTCAGGTCCTTCAACTTCAGGTGACCTAATACCAAATGTGGGACCTTTGAACTTTGGAAACTTGACATCTGGTTTGTCAATACTGAAACTGGGACTATCCATATCAAGGGATCCACCGGATAACTTTGCATCAGGGCCTCTGATGTTGAGATCTGGACGTGAAATGTCAATACTCGGTCCCTTGATGTCAAAGTCAGCTTTAGGTAGGTTGACATCAATATCTGGCCCCTCAAGTTTGGGTCCTTTGAATCCAAATGAGGGCATCTTCATCTTTGGCATCTTAAATCCTCCTGAACCTTCAATGTCAACATCTGGACCTTCAATGCCTACTTTTGGTGCTTTGAGGTCTCCTGACATACCCAAATCTCCCTTCAACTTTGGGCCTTTCAGATTGAAGTCCATGTCAGGCATTGAGATCTTTGGTCCTGACATTGACGGACCTTTAATGTCAACTTTGGGAGCCTTGATGTCAAAGTCAGCTTTAGGTAGGTTGCAATCAATATCTGGACCCTCAAGTTTGGGTCCTTTGAACCCAAATGAGGGCATCTTCATATTTGGCATCTTAAATCCTCCTGAACCTTCAATGTCAACATCTGGACCTTCAACACCTACTTTTGGTGCTTTGAGGTTTCCTGACATATCCAAATCTCCCTTCACCTTTGGACCTTTCAGGTTGAAGTCCATGTCAGGCATTGAGATGTTTGGTCCTGATATTGATGGCATCTTGAATTTCGGCCCTTTGATTTTACCATCTGGACCTTCAATGTCAATTTCTGGACCTTCAATGTCAATGTCGCCTTTAGGTAGATTGACATCAAAATCTCCCTCAACTTTGGGTCCTTTGAATCCAAATGAGGGCATCTTCATCTTTGGCATCTTAAATCCTCCTGAACCTTCAATGTCAACATCTGGACCTTCAACACCTACTTTTGGTGCTTTGAGGTTTCCTGACATATCCAAATCTCCCTTCAGCTTTGGACCTTTCAGGTTGAAGTCCATGTCAGGCATTGAGATGTTTGGTCCTGATATAGATGGCATCTTGAATTTCGGCCCTTTGATTTTACCATCTGGACCTTCAATGTCAAGTTCTGGACCTTTAATATCAATTTTGGGAGCTTTGATGTCAATGTCAGCTTTAGGTAGGTTGACATCAACATCTGGCCCCTCCAGTTTGGGTCCTTTGATTCCAAATGAGGGCATCTTCATCTTTGGCATCTTAAATCCTCCTGAACCTTCAATGTCAACATCTGGACCTCCAATGTCTACTTTGGGTGCTTTGAGGTTTCCTGACATATCCAAATCTCCCTTCACCTTTGGACCTTTCAGGTTGAAGTCCACATCAGGCATAGAGATCTTTGGTCCAGACATTGATGGCATCTTGAATTTCGGCCCTTTGATTTTACCATCTGGACCTTCAATGTCAATATCTGGACCTTCAATGTCAATGTCGCCTTTAGGTAGATTGACATCAAAATCTCCCTCAACTTTGGGTCCTTTGAATCCAAATGAGGGCATCTTCATCTTTGGCATCTTAAATCCTCCTGAACCTTCAATGTCAACATCTGGACCTTCAATGTCTACTTTGGGTGCTTTGAGGTTTCCTGACATATCCAAATCTCCCTTCACCTTTGGACCTTTCAGGTTGAAGTCCATGTCAGGCATTGAGATGTTTGGTCCTGATATGGATGGCATCTTGAATTTCGGCCCTTTGATCTTACCATCTGGACCTTCAATCTCAACTTTGGGTGCTTTGAGGTCTCCTGACATATCAAAATCTCCTTTCATCTTTGGACCTTTCAGGTTGAAGTCCACATCAGGCATAGAGATCTTTGGTCCAGATATTGATGGCATCTTGAATTTCGACCCTTTGATTTTACCATCTGGACCTTCAATGTCAAGTTCTGGACCTTTAATATCAATTTTGGGACCTTTGATGTCAATGTCGCCTTTAGGTAGATTGACATCAAAATCTCCCTCAACTTTGGGTCCTTTGAATCCAAATGAGGGCATCTTCATCTTTGGCATCTTAAATCCTCCTGAACCTTCAATGTCAACATCTGGACCTTCAATGTCTACTTTGGGTGCTTTGAGGTTTCCTGACATATCCAAATCTCCCTTCAGCTTTGGACCTTTCAGGTTGAAGTCCATGTCAGGCATTGAGATGTTTGGTCCTGATATGGATGGCATCTTGAATTTCGGCCCTTTGATTTTACCATCTGGACCTTCAATGTCAAGTTCTGGACCTTTAATATCAATTTTGGGAGCTTTGATGTCAATGTCAGCTTTAGGTAGGTTGACATCAACATCTGGCCCCTCAAGTTTGGGTCCTTTGATTCCAAATGAGGGCATCTTCATCTTTGGCATCTTAAATCCTCCTGAACCTTCAATGTCAACATCTGGACCTTCAACACTTACTTTGGGTGCTTTGAGGTCTCCTGACATATCAACATTTCCTTTCACCTTTGGACCTTTCAGATTGAAGTCCACATCAGGCATAGAGATCTTTGGTCCAGACATTGATGGCATCTTGAATTTCGGCCCTTTGATTTTACCATCTGGACCTTCAATGTCAATATCTGGACCTTCAATGTCAATGTCGCCTTTAGGTAGATTGACATCAAAATCTCCCTCAACTTTGGGTCCTTTGAATCCAAATGAGGGCATCTTCATCTTTGGCATCTTAAATCCTCCCGAACCTTCAATGTCAACATCTGGACCTTCAATGTCTACTTTCGGTGCTTTGAGGTTTCCTGACATATCCAAATCTCCCTTCAGCTTTGGACCTTTCAGGTTGAAGTCCATGTCAGGCATTGAGATGTTTGGTCCTGATATGGATGGCATCTTGAATTTCGGCCCTTTGATCTTACCATCTGGACCTTCAATTTCAACTTTAGGTGCTTTGAGGTCTCCTGACATATCAAAATCTCCCTTCACCTTTGGACCTTTCAGATTGAAGTCCACATCAGGCATGGAGATCTTTGGTCCAGACATTGATGGCATCTTGAATTTCGGCCCTTTGATTTTACCATCTGGACCTTCAATGTCAAGTTCTGGACCTTTAATATCAATTTTGGGACCTTTGATGTCAATGTCAGCTTTAGGTAGATTGACATCAAAATCTCCCTCAACTTTGGGTCCTTTGAATCCAAATGAGGGCATCTTCATCTTTGGCATCTTAAATCCTCCTGAACCTTCAATGTCAACATCTGGACCTTCAATGTCTACTTTCGGTGCTTTGAGGTTTCCTGACATATCAAAATCTCCCTTCACCTTTGGACCTTTCAGGTTGAAGTCCACATCAGGCATAGAGATCTTTGGTCCAGACATTGATGGCATCTTGAATTTCGGCCCTTTGATTTTACCATCTGGACCTTCAATGTCAATATCTGGACCTTCAATGTCAATGTCGCCTTTAGGTAGATTGACATCAAAATCTCCCTCAACTTTGGGTCCTTTGAATCCAAATGAGGGCATCTTCATCTTTGGCATCTTAAATCCTCCTGAACCTTCAATGTCAACATCTGGACCTTCAATGTCTACCTTCGGTGCTTTGAGGTTTCCTGACATATCCAAATCTCCCTTCAGCTTTGGACCTTTCAGGTTGAAATCCATGTCAGGCATTGAGATGTTTGGTCCTGATATGGATGGCATCTTGAATTTCGACCCTTTGATTTTACCATCTGGACCTTCAATGTCAAGTTCTGGACCTTTAATATCAATTTTGGGACCTTTGATGTCAATGTCAGCTTTAGGTAGGTTGACATCAATATCTGGCCCCTCAAGTTTGGGTCCTTTGAATCCAAATGAGGGCATCTTCATCTTTGGCATCTTAAATCCTCCTGAACCTTCAATGTCAACATCTGGACCTTCAATGTCTACTTTTGGTGCTTTGAGGTTTCCTGACATATCCAAATCTCCCTTCACCTTTGGACCTTTCAGGTTGAAGTCCACATCAGGCATAGAGATCTTTGGTCCAGACATTGATGGCATCTTGAATTTCGGCCCTTTGATTTTACCATCTGGACCTTCAATGTCAATATCTGGACCTTCAATGTCAATGTCGCCTTTAGGTAGATTGACATCAAAATCTCCCTCAACTTTGGGTCCTTTGAATCCAAATGAGGGCATCTTCATCTTTGGCATCTTAAATCCTCCTGAACCTTCAATGTCAACATCTGGACCTTCAATGTCTACTTTGGGTGCTTTGAGGTTTCCTGACATATCCAAATCTCCCTTCAGCTTTGGACCTTTCAGGTTGAAGTCCATGTCAGGCATTGAGATGTTTGGTCCTGATATGGATGGCATCTTGAATTTCGGCCCTTTGATTTTACCATCTGGACCTTCAATGTCAAGTTCTGGACCTTTAATATCAATTTTGGGAGCTTTGATGTCAATGTCAGCTTTAGGTAGGTTGACATCAACATCTGGCCCCTCAAGTTTGGGTCCTTTGATTCCAAATGAGGGCATCTTCATCTTTGGCATCTTAAATCCTCCTGAACCTTCAATGTCAACATCTGGACCTTCAACACTTACTTTGGGTGCTTTGAGGTCTCCTGACATATCAACATTTCCTTTCACCTTTGGACCTTTCAGATTGAAGTCCACATCAGGCATAGAGATCTTTGGTCCAGACATTGATGGCATCTTGAACTTCGGCCCTTTGATTTTACCATCTGGACCTTCAATGTCAATATCTGGACCTTCAATGTCAATGTCGCCTTTAGGTAGATTGACATCAAAATCTCCCTCAACTTTGGGTCCTTTGAATCCAAATGAGGGCATCTTCATCTTTGGCATCTTAAATCCTCCCGAACCTTCAATGTCAACATCTGGACCTTCAATGTCTACTTTCGGTGCTTTGAGGTTTCCTGACATATCCAAATCTCCCTTCAGCTTTGGACCTTTCAGGTTGAAGTCCATGTCAGGCATTGAGATGTTTGGTCCTGATATGGATGGCATCTTGAATTTCGGCCCTTTGATCTTACCATCTGGACCTTCAATTTCAACTTTAGGTGCTTTGAGGTCTCCTGACATATCAAAATCTCCCTTCACCTTTGGACCTTTCAGGTTGAAGTCCACATCAGGCATAGAGATCTTTGGTCCAGACATTGATGGCATCTTGAATTTCGGCCCTTTGATTTTACCATCTGGACCTTCAATGTCAATATCTGGACCTTCAATGTCAATGTCGCCTTTAGGTAGATTGACATCAAAATCTCCCTCAACTTTGGGTCCTTTGAATCCAAATGAGGGCATCTTCATCTTTGGCATCTTAAATCCTCCTGAACCTTCAATGTCAACATCTGGACCTTCAATGTCTACCTTCGGTGCTTTGAGGTTTCCTGACATATCCAAATCTCCCTTCAGCTTTGGACCTTTCAGGTTGAAGTCCATGTCAGGCATTGAGATGTTTGGTCCTGATATGGACGGCATCTTGAATTTCGACCCTTTGATTTTACCATCTGGACCTTCAATGTCAAGTTCTGGACCTTTAATATCAATTTTGGGACCTTTGATGTCAATGTCAGCTTTAGGTAGGTTGACATCAATATCTGGCCCCTCAAGTTTGGGTCCTTTGAATCCAAATGAGGGCATCTTCATCTTTGGCATCTTAAATCCTCCTGAACCTTCAATGTCAACATCTGGACCTTCAATGTCTACTTTTGGTGCTTTGAGGTTTCCTGACATATCCAAATCTCCCTTCACCTTTGGACCTTTCAGGTTGAAGTCCACATCAGGCATAGAGATCTTTGGTCCAGACATTGATGGCATCTTGAATTTCGGCCCTTTGATTTTACCATCTGGACCTTCAATGTCAATATCTGGACCTTCAATGTCAATGTCGCCTTTAGGTAGATTGACATCAAAATCTCCCTCAACTTTGGGTCCTTTGAATCCAAATGAGGGCATCTTCATCTTTGGCATCTTAAATCCTCCTGAACCTTCAATGTCAACATCTGGACCTTCAATGTCTACTTTGGGTGCTTTGAGGTTTCCTGACATATCCAAATCTCCCTTCAGCTTTGGACCTTTCAGGTTGAAGTCCATGTCAGGCATTGAGATGTTTGGGCCTGATATGGATGGCATCTTGAATTTTGGCCCTTTGATTTTACCATCTGGACCTTCAATGTCAAGTTCTGGACCTTTAATATCAATTTTGGGAGCTTTAATGTCAATGTCAGCTTTAGGTAGGTTGACATCAACATCTGGCCCCTCCAGTTTGGGTCCTTTGATTCCAAATGAGGGCATCTTCATCTTTGGCATCTTAAATCCTCCTGAACCTTCAATGTCAACATCTGGACCTTCAACACCTACTTTGGGTGCTTTGAGGTCTCCTGAGATATCAAAATCTCCTTTCACCTTTGGACCTTTCAGGTTGAAGTCCATGTCAGGCATTGAGATGTTTGGTCCTGATATTGATGGCATCTTGAATTTTGGCCCTTTGATTTTACCATCTGGACCTTCAATGTCTAGATTTGGACCTTTGATGTCTCCTTCAATCTTGGGGACTGAAACATTGACATCTCCTTTCACCCTTGGACCTTTCAGGTTGAAGTCCACATCAGGCATTGAGATCTTTGGTCCAGACATTGATGGCATCTTGAATTTCGGCCCTTTGATTTTACCATCTGGACCTTCAATGTCAATATCTGGACCTTCAATGTCAATGTCGCCTTTAGGTAGATTTACATCAAAATCTCCCTCAACTTTGGGTCCTTTGAATCCAAATGAGGGCATCTTCATCTTTGGCATCTTAAATCCTCCTGAACCTTCAATGTCAACATCTGGACCTTCAATGTCTACTTTGGGTGCTTTGAGGTTTCCTGACATATCCAAATCTCCCTTCACCTTTGGACCTTTCAGGTTGAAGTCCACATCGGGCATTGAGATGTTTGGGCCTGATATGGATGGCATCTTGAATTTCGGCCCTTTGATTTTACCATCGGGACCTTCAATGTCAAGTTCTGGACCTTTAATATCAATTTTGGGAGCTTTGATGTCAATGTCAGCTTTAGGTAGGTTGACATCAACATCTGGCCCCTCCAGTTTGGGTCCTTTGATTCCAAATGAGGGCATCTTCATCTTTGGCATCTTAAATCCTCCTGAACCTTCAATGTCAACATCTGGACCTTCAATGTCTACTTTAGGTGCTTTGAGGTCTCCTGACATATCCAAATCTCCCTTCACCTTTGGACCTTTCAGGTTGAAGTCCATGTCAGGCATTGAGATGTTTGGGCCTGATATGGATGGCATCTTGAATTTCGGCCCTTTGATTTTACCATCTGGACCTTCAATGTCAAGTTCTGGACCTTTAATATCAATTTTGGGAGCTTTGATGTCAATGTCAGCTTTAGGTAGGTTGACATCAACATCTGGCCCCTCCAGTTTGGGTCCTTTGATTCCAAATGAGGGCATCTTCATCTTTGGCATCTTAAATCCTCCTGAACCTTCAATGTCAACATCTGGACCTTCAATGTCTACTTTGGGTGCTTTGAGGTTTCCTGACATATCCAAATCTCCCTTCACCTTTGGACCTTTCAGGTTGAAGTCCATGTCAGGCATTGAGATGTTTGGTCCTGATATGGATGGCATCTTGAATTTTGTCCCTTTGATTTTACCATCTGGACCTTCCATGTCTAGGTTTGGACCTTTGAAGTCTCCTTCGATCTTGGGGACTGGTATATTGATATCTCCTTTAATCTTTGGATCTTTTAGGTTGAAATCCACATCAGGCATGGAGACCTTTGGTCCTGATATTGTTGGCATCTTGTTTTTTGGGCCCTTGATTTTGCCATCAGGACTTTCAATGTCAATATGAGGACCTTTAATATCGACACTGGGTCCCTTGAAGTCAATGTCAGCTTTAGGAAGGTTAATATCTACATCTGGTATCTCTACCTTGGGGCTTTTGAATCCAAATTTAGGCATTTTGAATTTGGATCCTTTGACTTTAGGGCTGGTAGCCCCAATATCAAGGTCAATGTCTGGAAGACTACCTTTCGGTACTTTGACATTAATATCTGCTTTTGCTAGCTTTACATCAACCTCTGGAGACTTGACTTTGGGCCCTTTGAATCCAAACTTTGGCATTTTGAACTTAGACTTCTTTGGTGCAATGTCAGGACTCTCTACTGGGATATCCAATCCATCAAATTCAGCTTTGGGTGTACTCATATCTCCCTCAACTCCCCCTTTGAACTTTGGTCCTTTGAGACTGAAATCAACATCAGGCATTGACAATTTGGGGCCAGACATAGACGGCATCTTCATCTTTGGCATTTTAATTCCACCTGAACCTTCAATGTCAACATTTGGTCCTTCAATGTCTACTTTGGGTGCTTTGAGGTCTCCTTTTATCTTTGGCAATGACACATCCACATCTCCCTTCACCTTCGGCCCTTTTACATTGAAGTCCACATCGGGCATTGAGATCTTAGGTCCTGATAATGATGGACCTTTAATATCAACTTTGGGAGCCTTGATGGCAAAGTCAGCTTTTGGTAGGTTGACATCAATATCTGGACCCTCCAAATTAGATCCTTTGATTCCAAATGAGGGCATCTTCATCTTTGGCATCTTAAATCCTCCTGAACCTTCAATGTCAACATCTGGTCCTTCAATGTCTACTTTGGGTGCTTTGAGGTCTCCTGACATATCAACATCTCCCTTCATCTTTGGGCCTTTCAGATTGAAGTCCATGTCAGGCATTGAGATCTTTGGTCCTGAAACTGACGGCATCTTGAATTTCGAACCTTTGATTTTACCATCAGGGCCTTCAATGTCAAGTTCTGGACCTTCAATGTCAACTTTTGGCACTTTGATGTCAATGTCAGATTTTGGGAGGTTAACATCAACATCTGGACCCTCCAATTTAGATCCTTTGATTCCAAATGAGGGCATCTTCATCTTTGGCATCTTAAATCCTCCTGAACCTTCAATGTCAACATCTGGACCTTCAATGTCTACTTTGGGTGCTTTGAGGTCTCCTGACATACCCAAATCTCCCTTCACCTTTGGGCCTTTAAGATTGAAGTCTACATCGGGCATTGAGATCTTTGGTCCTGATATTGATGGACCTTTAATGTCAACTTTGGGAGCCTTGATGTCTCCTTCCAGCTTTGGCACTGACACATCTCCCTTCACCTTTGGACCTTTCAGATTGATGTCCATATCAGGCATTGAGATGTTTGGGCCTGACATTGATGGCATCTTGAATTTTGGACCCTTGATTTTCCCATCAGGGCCTTCGAAGTCAAGTTCTGGACCTTTGATGTTAACATTAGGTCCCTTGATGTCAATGTCACCTTTAGGTAGGTTGACATCAACATCTCCCTCAACTTTGGGTCCTTTGATTCCAAATGATGGAATCTTCATCTTTGGCATCTTAAATCCTCCTGAACCTTCAATGTCAACATCTGGACCTTCAATGCCTACTTTGGGTGCTTTGAGGTCTCCTGACATACCCAAATCTCCCTTCACCTTTGGGCCTTTCAGATTGAAGTCCACATCGGGCATTGAGATCTTTGGTCCTGATATTGATGGACCTTTAATGTCAACGTTGGGAGCCTTGATGTCAATGTCAGCTTTTGGTAGGTTGACATCAATATCTGGACCCTCCAATTTAGATCCTTTGATTCCAAATGAGGGCATCTTCATCTTTGGCATCTTAAATCCTCCTGAACCTTCAATGTCAACATCTGGACCTTCAATGCCTACTTTGGGTGCTTTGAGGTCTCCTGACATACCCAAATCTCCCTTCACCTTTGGGCCTTTCAGATTGAAGTCCACATCGGGCATTGAGATCTTTGGTCCTGATATTGATGGACCTTTAATGTCAACTTTGGGAGCCTTGATGTCTCCTTCCAGCTTTGGCACTGACACATCTCCCTTCACCTTTGGACCTTTCAAATTGATGTCCATATCAGGCATTGAGATGTTTGGGCCAGACATTGATGGCATCTTGAATTTTGGACCCTTGATTTTCCCATCAGGGCCTTCGAAGTCAAGTTCTGGACCTTTGATGTTAACATTAGGTCCCTTGATGTCAATGTCACCTTTATGTAGGTTGACATCAACATCTCCCTCAACTTTGGGTCCTTTGATTCCAAATGAGGGCATCTTCATCTTTGGCATCTTAAATCCTCCTGAACCTTCAATGTCAACATCTGGACCTTCAATGTCTACTTTGGGTGCTTTGAGGTCTCCTGACATACCCAAATCTCCCTTCACCTTTGGGCCTTTCAGATTGAAGTCCACATCGGGCATTGAGATCTTTGGTCCTGATATTGATGGACCTTTGATGTCAATGTTGGGAGCCTTGATGTCAATGTCAGCTTTTGGTAGGTTGACATCAATATCTGGACCCTCCAATTTAGATCCTTTGATTCCAAATGAGGGCATCTTCATCTTTGGCATCTTAAATCCTCCTGAACCTTCAATGTCAACATCTGGACCTTCAATGCCTACTTTGGGTGCTTTGAGGTCTCCTGACATACCCAAATCTCCCTTCACCTTTGGGCCTTTCAGATTGAAGTCTACATCGGGCATTGAGATCTTTGGTCCTGATATTGATGGACCTTTAACGTCAACATTGGGAGCCTTGATGTCTCCTTCCAGCTTTGGCACTGACACATCTCCCTTCACCTTTGGACCTTTCAGATTGATGTCCATATCAGGCATTGAGATGTTTGGGCCTGACATTGATGGCATCTTGAATTTTGGACCCTTGATTTTCCCATCAGGGCCTTCGAAGTCAAGTTCTGGACCTTTGATGTTAACATTAGGTCCCTTGATGTCAATGTCACCTTTAGGTAGGTTGACATCAACATCTCCCTCAACTTTGGGTCCTTTGATTCCAAATGATGGAATCTTCATCTTTGGCATCTTAAATCCTCCTGAACCTTCAATGTCAACATCTGGACCTTCAATGCCTACTTTGGGTGCTTTGAGGTCTCCTGACATACCCAAATCTCCCTTCACCTTTGGGCCTTTCAGATTGAAGTCCACATCGGGCATTGAGATCTTTGGTCCTGATATTGATGAACCTTTAATGTCAACGTTGGGAGCCTTGATGTCAATGTCAGCTTTTGGTAGGTTGACATCAATATCTGGACCCTCCAATTTAGATCCTTTGATTCCAAATGAGGGCATCTTCATCTTTGGCATCTTAAATCCTCCTGAACCTTCAATGTCAACATCTGGACCTTCAATGCCTACTTTGGGTGCTTTGAGGTCTCCTGACATACCCAAATCTCCCTTCACCTTTGGGCCTTTCAGATTGAAGTCCACATCGGGCATTGAGATCTTTGGTCCTGATATTGATGGACCTTTAATGTCAACGTTGGGAGCCTTGATGTCAATGTCAGCTTTTGGTAGGTTGACATCAATATCTGGACCCTCCAATTTAGATCCTTTGATTCCAAATGAGGGCATCTTCATCTTTGGCATCTTAAATCCTCCTGAACCTTCAATGTCAACATCTGGACCTTCAATGCCTACTTTGGGTGCTTTGAGGTCTCCTGACATACCCAAATCTCCCTTCACCTTTGGGCCTTTCAGATTGAAGTCCACATCGGGCATTGAGATCTTTGGTCCTGATATTGATGGACCTTTAATGTCAACTTTGGGAGCCTTGATGTCTCCTTCCAGCTTTGGCACTGACACATCTCCCTTCACCTTTGGACCTTTCAGATTGATGTCCATATCAGGCATTGAGATGTTTGGGCCTGACATTGATGGCATCTTGAATTTTGGACCCTTGATTTTCCCATCAGGGCCTTCGAAGTCAAGTTCTGGACCTTTGATGTTAACATTAGGTCCCTTGATGTCAATGTCACCTTTAGGTAGGTTGACATCAACATCTCCCTCAACTTTGGGTCCTTTGATTCCAAATGAGGGCATCTTCATCTTTGGCATCTTAAATCCTCCTGAACCTTCAATGTCAACATCTGGACCTTCAATGTCTACTTTGGGTGCTTTGAGGTCTCCTGACATACCCAAATCTCCCTTCACCTTTGGGCCTTTCAGATTGAAGTCCACATCGGGCATTGAGATCTTTGGTCCTGATATTGATGGACCTTTAATGTCAACGTTGGGAGCCTTGATGTCAATGTCAGGTTTTGGTAGGTTGACATCAATATCTGGACCCTCCAATTTAGATCCTTTGATTCCAAATGAGGGCATCTTCATCTTTGGCATCTTAAATCCTCCTGAACCTTCAATGTCAACATCTGGACCTTCAATGCCTACTTTGGGTGCTTTGAGGTCTCCTGACATACCCAAATCTCCCTTCACCTTTGGGCCTTTAAGATTGAAGTCTACATCGGGCATTGAGATCTTTGGTCCTGATATTGATGGACCTTTAATGTCAACTTTGGGAGCCTTGATGTCTCCTTCCAGCTTTGGCACTGACACATCTCCCTTCACCTTTGGACCTTTCAGATTGATGTCCATATCAGGCATTGAGATGTTTGGGCCTGACATTGATGGCATCTTGAATTTTGGACCCTTGATTTTCCCATCAGGGCCTTCGAAGTCAAGTTCTGGACCTTTGATGTTAACATTAGGTCCCTTGATGTCAATGTCACCTTTAGGTAGGTTGACATCAACATCTCCCTCAACTTTGGGTCCTTTGATTCCAAATGAGGGCATCTTCATCTTTGGCATCTTAAATCCTCCTGAACCTTCAACGTCAACATCTGGACCTTCAATGTCTACTTTGGGTGCTTTGAGGTCTCCTGACATACCCAAATCTCCCTTCACCTTTGGGCCTTTCAGATTGAAGTCCACATCGGGCATTGAGATCTTTGGTCCTGATATTGATGGACCTTTAATGTCAACGTTGGGAGCCTTGATGTCAATGTCAGCTTTTGGTAGATTGACATCAATATCTGGACCCTCCAATTTAGATCCTTTGATTCCAAATGAGGGCATCTTCATCTTTGGCATCTTAAATCCTCCTGAACCTTCAATGTCAACATCTGGACCTTCAATGCCTACTTTGGGTGCTTTGAGGTCTCCTGACATACCAAAATCTCCCTTCACCTTTGGGCCTTTCAGATTGAAGTCCACATCGGGCATTGAGATCTTTGGTCCTGATATTGATGGACCTTTAATGTCAACTTTGGGAGCCTTGATGTCTCCTTCCAGCTTTGGCACTGACACATCTCCCTTCACCTTTGGACCTTTCAGATTGATGTCCATATCAGGCATTGAGATGTTTGGGCCTGACATTGATGGCATCTTGCATTTTGGACCCTTGATTTTCCCATCAGGGCCTTCGAAGTCAAGTTCTGGACCTTTGATGTTAACATTAGGTCCCTTGATGTCAATGTCACCTTTAGGTAGGTTGACATCAACATCTCCCTCAACTTTGGGTCCTTTGATTCCAAATGAGGGCATCTTCATCTTTGGCATCTTAAATCCTCCTGAACCTTCAATGTCAACATCTGGACCTTCAATGTCTACTTTGGGTGCTTTGAGGTCTCCTGACATACCCAAATCTCCCTTCACCTTTGGGCCTTTCAGATTGAAGTCCACATCGGGCATTGAGATCTTTGGTCCTGATATTGATGGACCTTTAATGTCAACGTTGGGAGCCTTGATGTCAATGTCAGCTTTTGGTAGGTTGACATCAATATCTGGACCCTCCAATTTAGATCCTTTGATTCCAAATGAGGGCATCTTCATCTTTGGCATCTTAAATCCTCCTGAACCTTCAATGTCAACATCTGGACCTTCAATGCCTACTTTGGGTGCTTTGAGGTCTCCTGACATACCAAAATCTCCCTTCACCTTTGGGCCTTTCAGATTGAAGTCCACATCGGGCATTGAGATCTTTGGTCCTGATATTGATGGACCTTTAATGTCAACGTTGGGAGCCTTGATGTCAATGTCAGCTTTTGGTAGGTTGACATCAATATCTGGACCCTCCAATTTAGATCCTTTGATTCCAAATGAGGGCATCTTCATCTTTGGCATCTTAAATCCTCCTGAACCTTCAATGTCAACATCTGGACCTTCAATGCCTACTTTGGGTGCTTTGAGGTCTCCTGACATACCCAAATCTCCCTTCACCTTTGGGCCTTTAAGATTGAAGTCCACATCGGGCATTGAGATCTTTGGTCCTGATATTGATGGACCTTTAATGTCAACATTGGGAGCCTTGATGTCTCCTTCCAGCTTTGGCACTGACACATCTCCCTTCACCTTTGGACCTTTCAGATTGATGTCCATATCAGGCATTGAGATGTTTGGGCCTGACATTGATGGCATCTTGAATTTTGGACCCTTGATTTTCCCATCAGAGCCTTCGAAGTCAAGTTCTGGACCTTTGATGTTAACATTAGGTCCCTTGATGTCAATGTCACCTTTAGGTAGTTTGACATCAACATCTCCCTCAACTTTGGATCCTTTGATTCCAAATGAGGGCATCTTTATCTTTGGCATTTTGAATCCGCCTTCAAATCCTTCAACGTCAACATCTTGCCTTTCAATGTCTACTTTGGGAGCCTTGATGTCTCCTTCTAGCTTTGGCACTGATACATTCAAATCTCCCTTCACCTTTGGGCCTTTCAGATTGAAGTCCACATCGGGCATTGAGATCTTTGGTCCTGATATTGATGGACCTTTAATGTCTACTTTGGGAGCTTTGATGTCAATGTCAGCTTTTGGTAGGTTGACATCGACACCAGGACCCTCAAGTCCGGCTCCTCTGACTCCAAATGATGGTATCTTTACTTTGGGTATCTTGAAACCGCCTTCTGGACCTTCTATATCAACACCTGAACCTTTAATGTCTACTTTGGGTGCTTTGATGGAAACACCACCTATCGTCTTTCCTCCTTTCATATTCATAGATGCGCCTGATAAATCTACATCTACCCCGGGTACCGATACATCTACACTACCCTTCACCTTCGGTAGTTTAACATCTCCATCGCCGTCTGCACCTCCAGTGTTCAGTCCAAATGACGGCATTTTGATGCCACCTTTGAGTTTGCTTTCCATTGTTGTTTCTTTGACAGACATTTGCACTGAGCCAGACTCCTTCATGCCTGAGGTATTGATGTCAAGTGTTGGCGCTCTTATGTCTGTTGATATCTTGCCCCCATTCAAGCCTGTATCAATGCCTGGCATGTTGGGTAAGGAAACCCCACCCTGGTTGCCTCTGGAGAGACCTATGCTCCCAGGCCCTCTCATCTGTTGATCACTAATGGTTATTCCAGGTACTGAACCTCCGGCCCTACCCTTCCAGTCTGCACTGCCCCTACCAGGCAAATGAACGTCTACTCCTCTCACCTCCCCTTTACCCATTGATATGGAGCTGGATGAAATATTTGTTGTTTTTCCAGGGACCGTGACATTGACTGATCCTGCCTGGTAGTCAGCTGAGTCACCTGAAACCTGAAAGCTCCCGTCTCCCTGCTCACCCCCTCTATAGAGGCCGAACTCCCGCTGACCCTTCGCCCCGGGCATCCCAAAGCTAGATCCTTTGAATCTGATCCCTGCTGCTCCACCATCTCCCCCCTCTATCTGCCTTGTAACAGTGGTGGTCTTCACCCCTCCAGTGCTCCAGTGCTTCTCAGAGGAGCTAGTTACATCCGGCCCAGTGAAAGAAACACCATCACCTCCTAGTTCAAAATCACCCCCCTCCGATCCACCTCCTATACCTGAAGGGCTTCCGCTTCCGTGTAAAACTCGTATTTGAGACGAGCTGCCCCCTCCTGACTGCTCGTACCGTTGCCCTTTGAACTCTGGGCTGGTTAGATCAAGCTGCTCGTCCACGCCCTCTGGCATGTCTACAGTGTAGGTAGTGATGCGACGGGTGATGGTGGTGATCGTGCTGCCGTCAGTGCTGGTGCTGCTGTGGCGCTCCGTACGGACGTCCACGCCCTCCGCCAGATCCTCAGACTTCAGCCGGGGCTTAATCTTCTTGGAAAATATTCTCTTGTAATCTTCATCATCCCCACTCTGTTCTCATCAAAAGAAGGTGAAATCAGTAATTCATAAATGTATTATATTTAGGGAATAATACTGCTGCTGAAAATGTACAGTATGAACATTCGATTATGGAATTTAGTCTATTTGAGAAGAGGTATTGATCATTTGAGACAAGTCTGAATTCCAAAAGTCTGTGTTTACCAGGGATGAGGTCAATTCTATTTCAATTCCAGTGAATTCAGAAAGTAAACCTAATTCTAATTACAAATCTAAATGTTCCTAATTTTAAAACCATTGAAGAGAATTGAAATTCCAGTGTACTTCCTGAATTGACTGGAAGTTAAATAGAATTGACCCCCAACCCTAGTGTTCACGTAAAAGCCACTGAAAAGTTTAATAAAATCCTGTAAAATCCCAATCTTTTCCGCAATACCACCACACAGGTAAATACACTTAAAATTGCTTGCACAGTAAACATAGCTACATACCAGGATACTGTCTTGGCTGGAGCCTCCAAACCTCCCCTTCCCTTCATACGTCAGAGTTCCCATGGGGGAGCGGCAGGGTGACAGAGTGCCCATGGGGGAGCGGCAGGGTGACTTGTCCTTGTTCTGTAGTTTCAGACCAACCTTGTGTTTGTTTAGGGTCTTAAGGAGCTCCGTCGTCTCCTTGGAACTCATGTTGTCAAAATAGATGGTGGCGCCCACAATTTGATCACCTTTAAGGGGAAGGACACAAGAGGACATTGATACCGTGTTAAGATTCCTCAGTCAAAAATCGAAATTTAAAAAAAAAAGAAAGGTAGATTAATCAAACCTTACTCTACATCAATTTACGCAAATTATAAGATATCAGGAGCTTCAATAACAGTAGAAATCAATTAAGTTAATGTATTATAGAAAATTAATACTGTACATAAGGGCAATTCTAACTCCGTTGCATACCCTCGTGTACTCTTCCAGTGCGTCCAGCAGGCGACTCCATTTTCACCTCTTTGACATAGATCTCTCCTTCGCCTGACTGCTCAAGGGTCATTCCCTGTTTCTCTGGACCCGACCAGTCAGGGAAGAGCACCTCCCTGGTTTCCTCCTCCTCAGCCATCCTTTAATAATAATAATATATTTAATTTACATGGCGCTTTCATCTCAAAGACGCTTTCAAGACCAACAACATTAAGCTAGTTCATGGGCGGATCTTTACGTGGGGGGGGGGGGGGGGGGCAGAGAGAGAGAGAGAGAGAGAGAGAGAGAGAGAGAGAGAGAGAGAGAGAGAGAGAGAGAGAGAGAGAGAGAGAGAGAGAGAGAGAGAGAGAGAGAAAACCACAAGAAATATAAAATAAAATGCAAAGGAAGACTATAGTATTTCTTAAGGTGATTTCTAAGTAGGTGAAATACTTTTGTTTTTTCTTGTCCTCTGTCTATGCTCTGGTGTGGTTTGTTTCTGCCTTGGTTTTCCTGAAAAACAAAACATGACATAACATCAGTACTGTTGACCCGTGAACATGCTTTCGCATATCATCAGCAAACCGTTCACATCTGTAAAATGAAAACCCTGTTAAAATGTGTACAAAGCTTAAGGCACCTGACATATTTGTTTTTACGAAAACCATGTTCTACCTGTCACTCACTGCAACTTCCAAGATACATTCAATGTCCAAGATATATGCAATGTCCAAGATACATGCAATGTCCAAGATACATGCAATGTCCAAGATATATGCAACGTCCAAGATATATGCAACGTCCAAGATACATGCAATGTCCAAGATATATCCAATGGCCAAGATATATGCAATGTCCAAGACATATGCAATGTCCAAGATGCATGAAATGTCCAAGATATATCCAATGGCAAAAGATATATGCAATGTCCAATAGATGGCGCTAAAACTCTGGGTAGGTGAGTAGTATTGCCTTGTCCTTTAAAACCACCCAACTCTCAGGTCCCCTCCCTTTTCTCCTGTGCGGTGTGATGTGGAAATTTGGTTGGAGTTGGACTGAGACCACACCCTGCCCTGAGGGAAGCTGCCTGATCCTGCAGCCTGCACCTCACAATGTCAATACTGAGAACAATGATGGCTGTAGCTGCCATTCTTTAGACAAGCACACATGCACACACACACGTAAATAAACCAAACCTCTTTTTTTTTTTATATATATATATATATACTTTTTAGTTTATTTTATTGAACCTTAATTGAACGTGTTTTTGTTTTTGTACACATCAGGCCGTGTAGAAATAGCTCAGTCAAGGTAAGAACAAACTGTAATTCCCCATGTTTTATGTAGCGCCCTGGTGTGACTGCTGACAGGCTATTTTCTGTCAACTATTTGTTGTGAAATAAAACCTCCACATTTGTAACTATCGTCAATTCGCTGGGCATATTCATCAGGGTGTGTTCAAGGTTGTGAAAGCACATAAATAATACTGGATTGTATGACTTACAGATAGGGATTAGTGGGTCCCACCCTTTGATTTCACAGATTAAGGGAAGGCCAATTTTTTTGTAAATGAACTGTGATGGCTAAACCCTGTGATGCAACAGACAAAATTATGCTGCATATCCAACCTGGTCTCATAGCCTAGACGTAACATAGAAAAACGTAAATCCGGGGACACTCAAATTAGTATGATATGTTACGTTTGGTATGGTTACATAAGACAGATGGTTACTGAAGGCAAATATGAAAAGAGGGTGGTTGTTTGGGGTGGATAAGTGGGCGTATAATGCTATTATACGCCCACTTATCCACCCCAAACAACCACCCTCTTATAATGCTATTATACGCCCACTCATCCACCCCAAACAACCACCCTCTTATAATGCTATTATACGCCCACTTATCCACCCCAAACAACCACCCTCTTATAATGCTATTATACGCCCACTTATCCACCCCAAACAACCACCCTCTTATAATGCTATTATACGCCCACTTATCCACCCCAAACAACCACCCTCTTATAATGCTATTATACGCCCACTTATCCACCCCAAACAACCACCCTCTTTTCATATTTGCCTTCAGCAACCCAAAGGTTGCGTCTTTGAATCTCATCACAGACAATTTTTGCTAATTGTGAAACTTTTCAACTACTTACTACATTTTAGCAACTTTGCAACTACTTAGCATGCTAGCTAACCCTAACCTTAACCCTTTAGAGCTAACTAGCTAGCTAATGTTAGCATTAGCCGCCTAGCTAATGTTGACCGAAACAAATTGGAATTCGTAACATATCATATGTTTCGCAAATTTGTAAAATGTTGTACTTTTAGCAAATTCGTAACATATTGCACAAATTGCAATTAGTAACATATTGTACAAATGCAACTCATAACATTTCATACGAATTACAATTCGTAACATATAAGAAATGGATAATGGACATCCACAAAAGAATACATACCATACGAATATCATACAAAATGGAGTCTCTTGGATTTCCGTACGGAATAATAGGAAATGCTCTGAGATATAAAGCACTTTGACAGGGAGGAACGATCCAAAGTACGCTACAAATACAACACAAGAAAGTAAGAAAGTGGTTTGTTTACATCATTTACTTGCCAGGGTGAGTGCCTGTCCCGTCCAACACATGCTGACAAGACCTAGCCTACACTACACAGTCCAGCACACACTTTGGGGACAGATAACCCATTGTTTCATTAATGTCAACTCCTCGTACATCCCACCCCTTGTAATTACATGAAGATGTTCTCTCTCTCTCTCTCTCTCCCTCTCTCTCTCCCTCTCTCTCTCTCTCTCTCTCTCCCTCTCTCTCTCTCTCTCTCTCTCTCTCTCTCTCTCTCTCTCTCTCTCTCTGTCTCTCTCTCTCTCTCTCTCTCTCTCTCTCTCTCTCTGTCCATCTGTCCCTCTCCCTCCCTCTGTCCCTCTCCAAGAATGCACATGCTTTCGAAATGAAATATACCGTACTTTACGTAATTCTAGATATGAATCAGATCATAGCTATGAGATGTAGATTCTATTCATATACTGCTGGTACATTAAGCCTCAACAACAAGCACAGCCAGTCCAGCTAAAGGGAGTTACTTTAACAAGGCAACTACGCAGATCTACCGAATCTGCAGTGTCAAAGGAAGCATCCCAAATGACACCCTATTCCCTACATAGTGCACTACTTTTGACCATGGCCCATCAAAAGTAGTGCACAACGTAGGGAATAGAGTGTTACTAATCAAAGACGGCCTGATTGAATTAACTCATGAAGATCAAATTCCACTCAGGTCAACTGACACTGCTAGCTAGTAATACAATCTAAAACGGACCCGTATTACCATGACCAAAAATGTATTCTAAGTAAATCAAAAACAGAGAGTGTGTGTTTGTGTGTGTGTGTGTGTGTGTGTGTGTGTGTGTGTGTGTGTGTGTGTGTGTGTGTGTGTGTGTGTGTGTGTGTGTGTGTGTGTGTGTGTGTGTGTGTGTGTGTGTGTGTGTGTGTGTGTGTGTGTTTTTCTCAAAGTCAACACGCCGTGTGAGAGATCGAACGCGCAAACACCCCACGTGACACACCTGAGCCCTCCAAAATTGCATTCATCAGAGGAATTAGAAATCATCAAAAGAGCCACACAAAAAAAAACACAACATCCCATTTCATGATTTGCAGATTTTTTCTGGATTTTGCTCTACTACACTGCAATAGAGACATTGAAGGATTTGAGAGACCCGGGAGACTGAAAAGATTTGGCATGGCTCCTCAGATCATCAAAAAGGTTCTACAGCTGCACCATCGAGAGCATCCTGACTGGTCGCATCACCGCCTTGTATGGCAACTGCTTGGCCTCCGACCGCAAGGCACTACAGAGGGTAGTGCGAACGGCCCAGTACATCACTGGGGCCAAGCTTCCTGCCATCCAGGACCTCTGTTTATTATCTATGTATAGTCACTGTACCTCTACCTACATGTACATATTACCTCAATTACCTCGACTATCCAGTGCCCCCGCACATTAACTCTGTACCGGGTACCCTCCTGTATATAGCCTCGCTACTGTTGTTTTATTGTTGCTCTTTAATTATTTGTTATTTTTCAGTTTTTTTCTGGTTTACTTTTAATTCTGTTTACTTATTTTTTAACTTCAGTTTATTTTAGTAAATACTTTCTTAACACTTATTTTTCTTAACTACATTTTTGTTAGGGGCTTGTAAGTAAGCATTTCACTGTAAGGTCTACACTTGTTGTATTCGGCGCATGTGACAAATAACATTTGATTTGATGAAAACTATGCTGCTCTAACTCTCTAACAAGCCCTATTATTATTGTTGCTATTCAGAGTTATTTACAAAAGCAGAGGGAGGGGGGTCACCAACAGATCCCGGCTCAGATAATACACCTCTCGTTATTATTCTCTAAGTCCCGCCCTCATCTCTCACATTTAAAAGTACCCTAAGGCCACATCACACCCAACTCTCACTCCTATCACTCTCTATTGCTGCAAATAGTGCTCTAGGTTTCATAACACCAAATGTGTATTTTCCTGTTCCCTCTTCCCTCCCTCTTTTGGAACATATCTTTATGATCTAGAGAAGTATTTGGGCAGTCCTTGTTCTCACAGTTTTGACATATTCCTGGCAAGGTGTACTGGGAGGGGCAGAGAGAGACTGTGAGGGAGGGATGAATGGGTGGGGGAGAGAGAAACATGAAGAGGGAGAGAGAGATAAAGAGAGAGAAACATGAAGAGGGAGAGAGAGAGAGAGATAGAGAAACATGAAGAGGGAGAGAGAGAGAGAGATAGAGAAACATGAAGAGAGAGAGAGAGATAAAGAGAGAGAAACATGAAGAGGGGGAGAGAGAGAGAGATAGAGAAACATGAAGAGGGAGGAGACAGGGGAAGGGGAGGGAGGGTTGAGAGGGAGGAAAGAACACAGGGAGGGAAGGAGGGGAGGGGAGGAGAGGGTGAGAGAGAGGAGAGAACAAATGGATGGAGGGGTGAGAGCAGGGGGGTGAGAGAGAGGGAGAACACAGGGAGGGAAGGAGGGGAGGAGAGGGTGAGAGAGAGGGAGAACATGGGAGGAGGGGTGAGAGAGAGGGAGAACACAGGGAGGGAAGGAGGGGAGGAGAGGGTGAGAGAGAGGGAGAACATGGGAGGAGGGGTGAGAGAGAGGGAGAACACAGGGAGGGAAGGAGGGGAGGAGAGGGTGAGAACATGGGAGGAGGGTGAGAGAGAGGGAGAACACAGGGAGGGAAGGAGGGGAGGAGATGGTGAGAGAGAGGAGAGAACAAATGGATGGAAGGGGTGAGAGCAGGGGGTGAGAGAGAGGGAGAACACAGGGAGGGAAGGAGGGGAGGAGAGGGTGAGAGAGAGGGAGAACATGGGAGGAGGGGTGAGAGAGAGGGAGAACACAGGGAGGGAAGGAGGGGAGGAGAGGGTGAGAACATGGGAGGAGGGTGAGAGAGAGGGAGAACACAGGGAGGGAAGGAGGGGAGGAGATGGTGAGAGAGAGGAGAGAACAAATGGATGGAAGGGGTGAGAGCAGGGGGTGAGAGAGAGGGAGAACACAGGGAGGGAAGGAGGGGAGGAGAGGGTGAGAGAGGGAGAACATGGGAGGAGGGTGAGAGAAAGGGAGAACACAGGGAGGGAAGGAGGGGAGGAGAGGGTGAGAGAGAGGGAGAACATGGGAGGAGGGGTGAGAGAGAGGGAGAACATGGGAGGAGGGTGAGAGAAAGGGAGAACACAGGGAGGGAAGGAGGGGAGGAGAGGGTGAGAGAGAGGGAGAACATGGGAGGAGGGGTGAGAGAGAGGGAGAACACAGGGAGGGAAGGAGGGGAGGAGAGGGTGAGAGAGAGGGAGGGAGAACATGGGAGGAGGGGTGAGAGAGAGGGAGAACACAGAGAGGGAAGGAGGGGAGGAGAGGGTGAGAGAGAGGGAGGGAGAACATGGGAGGAGGGGTGAGAGAGAGGGAGAACACAGGGAGGGAAGGAGGGGAGGAGAGGGTGAGAGAGAGGGAGGGAGAACATGGGAGGAGGGGTGAGAGAGAGGGAGAACACAGGGAGGGAAGGAGGGGAGGAGAGGGTGAGAGAGAGGGAGGGAGAACATGGGAGGAGGGTCTAACTGTTCCAGGACCAGTTCCTGTGGAATGTCAGCCTAGAAGTAAACGTGGCGTCATGCCAGGGACCTTAAAACCACAGACAGCTGCTTTACAACCTCTGTAGAAAACAGAGAGGAGAACTGTTTAAATGTTCCAGTTATTTATTAGTGAATTTCATTTAAGATTTCCAGTCTTTCTGTCCATTAACTACACAATGTAATGTTTCTCCCAACTTGCTTTCACTTAGACAATCTCCTCAAACTAGAGATCAAATCAAATTGTATTGGTCGCAAACACATGTTTAGCAGATGTTATTGTGGGTGTAGCGAAATGCTTGTAAAGACTGGAAAGCAGACAGGGAAGAACACTATAAAGAAAGGAGACAGGGAAGGACAATATAGGAAAGGAGACAGGGAAAGACACTATAGGAAAGGAGACAGGGAAAGACACTATAGGAAAGGAGACAGGGAAAGACACTATAGGAAAGGAGACAGGGAAAGACACTATAGGAAAGGAGACAGGGAAAGACACTATAGGAAAGGAGACAGGGAAGGACAATATAGGAAACGAGACAGGGAAGTACAATATAGGAAAGGAGACAGGGAAAGACACTATAGGAAAGGAGACAGGGAAAGACACTATAGGAAAGGAGACAGGGAAAGACACTATAGGAAAGGAGACAGGGAAGGACAATATAGGAAAGGAGACAGGGAAGAACACTATAGGAAAGGAGACAGGGAAGAACACTATAGGAAAGGAGACAGGGAAAGACACTATAGGAAAGGAGACAGGGAAAGACACTATAGGAAAGGTGACAGGGAAAGACACTATAGGAAAGGAGACAGGGAAGGACAATATAGGAAAGGAGACAGGGAAAGACACTATAGGAAAGGAGACATGGAAGAACACTATAGGAAAGGAGACATGGAAGGACAATATAGGAAAGGAGACAGGGAAGAACACTATAGGAAAGGAAACAGGGAAGGACACTATAGGAAAGGAGACAGAGAAGGACAATATAGGAAAGGAGACAGGGAAGAACACTATAGGAAAGGAATGAAATATGAGCAGGAAGAGGAAACTGTTAACCAGAATCCAACTCTTAACATCAAAGAGACACACAGATCAGGAGGGAAACTATGGTTTGTATAATTGCTGTAATGTAAAGTCACATGACCAGCTGGTTGAGGGGTAAACAAAACCGTATTGCTGTAATGTAAAGTCACATGACCAGCTGGTTGAGGGGTAAACAAACAGTGAACAAGACTTGTCTTCGTGGAATCATACGACAGACAAGCAAGTCATGGAAAGCAGAAACAACAACAGTCAAACAACTTATCTCTCTTCCATTTCTATCTCTCCGTGCCTTGAGTGCAACAACAAAAAAATGTACTTGTCAAAGGACACAATGCACTCGAATCAAATCATTGAGCTCATCGAAATGTGCTCAAGAGAGACATGAAAGTCAATATTTGGGCACAAAAACTGTCAAAGAAGAAAATTGTGGGGAAGGAATGGGAGGGAAGGAATGGGATGAGCGTCATACATCATCATTGTGGTTTGCTATGTAACTGTGCTATGAGAGAAAACCTGCAGGATACACGAGGACAGACCACCCGACCAGAAAGCTTCTGGTTTCTGACAATGGCAGCTCCTAACCAGTTGTCTAACCCGCCTCTTTCTAACCACAGAACATTTCTGTATATACCCAGTTTCCTTTCCCCCTTATTGGCTATATTGTCTACGTACTGTTTGGCAGTTTGTTATTCCTTAGACTTGTGACACTAAAAATGTATCTTGCCCACAGCTGCTACTACCAACAGTTAAACAGTGTGATCTGGCAGTGCTCGGCTTGCCATTTCATATTAAAGGTGGGGGGCTGGACTAAACAGGTGGTCGAGCAATGGTATGGGGGGTAAAGAGGAGGTACACACAGGGTGTCAGATTTCTCCAAGGCAGGCCTTTCACAGCTGAATGGACACATGACCTTCCAGGTTCAAAGAAGATTCTGTGACAAACATTCCAAAAGAGGTTCTAGAGTTTGACTTTAGAATCACCAAGGTCCAATCAACAAAGACAATAGATTGCTTATAGTTGTGGAGATATTCAGTTTACAGTGACTGATGTGTTTTGTGTTGTGTTTAGTCTGTGTCTTGTCGTCAACATCTTGGAGGACTATATCTTTGAATGAAGGACACTTACGTACTTTGGATTGCTCAAGCAAGGCCAAGGGCTCTGTTGTCTCTTTGCTTTCTGTTTGTCTGTTAACAGAGGGACACACGGAGAGAGAAGAGGAATAGGAGTTAATCACATTGATTGATCGACTAGTTAGGTTCATTCTCACGTCCACACATCTCTCTTGCATGTGTTACTCACACAAGAGAGCAACCAACTTCAACACACTTTCATTCATGGCTTTCGGACAGACATAGAAACAAATTCATAAACTACCCCCGTAATTACACGCTATTGCTCCAGGGATATCTAGTCTACATGACTACGTCACACGTCACACGTCTGCAGTGTGTTGTGATCGTGTCTTCCTAAAAATGCAATGGACTTTCACCTCAGAGAGAATTCCTTTAATCAGCTGGAGGGGCACCCCGGAACATTAATAATGAACCTGCCTGGGTGAGAATAAAGTATTGATGGCAAAGAGGACCACTTATGTAAAACACTCCCTTAAATGATGTGTATCCAGCTACTGCTTAGACCTTGATGCATCATTTTAACCCCCAAAACATCTATGTGATGATGTTAAGTCAATGTGGACAACTGATTGGATTTACAAAACGTCATCAAGGCAAGGACACTTAGTCCCTTTTTTCACCCACATTTTTACCTAAATCCAACAACATGGTTAAATGTTTTGAAGATTTCACATTAAATTGACATTGGTGGACAACTCAACCCAATGTAAATCAAAAGTAGACGTTTAAACTGACGTCTCTGGCCAGTGGGTAATGTGAATTATGTGGCAGACCATACCATTTTAAATATGCACCACAGATCACTCAACACAACAAGATACACTGCAGGCAGGTCATTTCAGTTGCCCGACTCAACGCAAGACTGGTATGTTCAAACCACAACTTGGAACACATTGCTGGACTATCAAACGTTGCCAAATCAGTCCCATACAAAAAAACAGTCACGAGGTATTGGCCCTTTACTTACAATGTTCCCCCTGGGGAGTCAACACCTTGGCTTGTACACAGACCTCACATACCCAGCTGCTGTCTGCCGTAGGCCTACTTCTGATGTCTGCATGTGGCTTCTAATACGTTTAGCCAAGATTCACTTTCAGTTCAGGTCTATTAACATCTTAGAAACAACTAGCGACTAGCCTTAGGCCAACGTAACAGATAGCGTCTCGCTTGAGGTTATAGAGCCTTCAGAAAGTATTCCCACACCCGTGACTTTTTCCACATTTTGTTGGAGTAGTGGGGAGGAGAACATCGACATTACTCGCTTAAATCATTTTGCAGACACAAAAAAAGATCCCACCTTGTCTAGCGTATTTTGTTTTGTGGACATTTGGAAAGTTTACTGACAAATGTCTGTTTCCATCAGGCCTGTCCTTATATTTTCTTTATTTCGACATGAACTTTACTCACATAAAAAGGTCGGATGGAAACCTGCTTAGTGTCCCAATACTCTTGGAGCTCACTAGCACATGTCTGAAGGTGAAGAAATATCTGACTTAAGATTCATGACTCATACTTATCTGACTTAAGATTCATGACTCATACTTATCTGACATAAGATTCATGACTCATACTTATCTGATTTAAGATTCATGACTCATACTTATCTGATTTAAGATTCATGACTCATACTTATCTGATTTAAGATTCATGACTCATACTTATCTGATTTAAGATTCATGACTCATACATATCTGACTTAAGGTTAATGACTCATACTTATCTGATTTAAGATTCATGATTCATACTTATCTGATTTAAGATTCATGACTCATACTTATCTGATTTAAGATTCATTCATACTATAAAGTATCAGTAGAATTCTGATTTCCTGAATGATTATGGTCATTTCCTGCACAGCCTTTAAGCTTTGAGACATCTATATTTTCAATATATAATCGTATAATCATATGCTAGCCAACTGCTTTGATAGTGATAGATTTAATTTTCCGATTAAACTTTGCCATTTGTCTAGACAGTAAAAGCTGAACTTGGTACGTTATATTTAAAGCGCTTCCTGTCCACGTTTGAAGATTACTGTTTTGACTGGACGAGGGTACTGGGAAACAAAGAAGAGTCTTTCCTTTGGAGCAGAAACAGCAAATGGTGGACTGGATTCCTCACAGACAGGAATGGACCAGTGACAACCTGCCCCCATTTACAAATTCTTTAAAGACAATTTTTTTTATTTTTTTTTAACAACTGTCATTAGTCTGCTGCCTCCTCCCCTTTGTTGTTGTATACAGCTGAACTATTCAATACCTCCGAGAAAAGTACAACAAATAACTGTGTTTACAATCCTAAGAGACTTAATTGGATTGTCTTCCCTCACCACCAGCAAACATGTTGTTGCTTTGTTTGTTTATTAGAGACACTTTCAATTTAAAAAACGGAACTCAACGTCAAAGTTAAAGTTATAGTAAAGTGGTCAAAATATGAAAAGCTTTCCAGGATTTTGATTGGTTACTTAACAGGCTGAACTAGTTTGAGGATCAAACGCAAACCTTTTGATGCATAACACAGTTATATCTGTATAGTGTTAACAAATTGGATCTAAGCTTGATTTATAGTTGTGTATCACTCCCGTGTTCCGTTTGTGCTTCCTGTTGAAGTTGCAGAAGAGCAGAAACCAAGCAGGTCACAGCTACACGTCGTTGTCTATAGCGACAGGGTCTGGCAACGGATCCAACAAGTGTTTCTCTCTTAACTGACCCCCCCCCGGCCGCCAGTCATTTCAAACCCTCATTAAAGTCTTTCATCACAACACCACCAAGCTAAAACGTCTTCCTATCCTTACTGCTTTATTGTTGGCGCAGCTAGTTGGTTGGTTATTTCTGCCGGGGTACTGAAATAGATAGGTGATAAACGCCAAGCGATACGAGGTTGGATTGTCACTGTGTTTGCATAGAGAGACTCAGGGGTATGACAGCTGTCTAAACTAGCAGACACCCAGAGGCGTTGTATTCATTTTGTCTCCTGTCACGAAGGGGAGATCAACAACATACCTGGTAGGGCTGACCCCAATCGGTCGACTGGTCCGATTGTTTGGTCGTTAGGGTGTTAGTCGACCGCCATGCGCCTCCCAGAGTACACAACCTATGCTACACTTGTGAGAAACAAGTTTTGGTTTATTTCATTCCATTTGCGAGTTTTGTCAATTTAGTCATTGTCTTTTGTTTGGAGCGCTCCTGTCAACGTTGAGGAAGGACGCGCACGCATAGAAGTAGGTCTATAGGCTACCTGGCCTGATTTACACATAGAAGTAGGTCTATAGGCTACCTGGCCTGATTTACACATAGAAGTAGGTCTATAGGCTACCTGGCCTGATTTACACATAGAAGTAGGTCTATAGGCTACCTGGCCTGATTTACACATAGAAGTAGGTCTATAGGCTACCTGGCCTGATTTACACATAGAAGTAGGTCTATAGGCTACCTGGCCTGATCTACACATAGAAGTAGGTCTATAGGCTACCTGGCCTGATTTACACATAGAAGTAGGTCTATAGGCTACCTGGCCTGATTTACACATAGAAGTAGGTCTATAGGCTACCTGGCCTGATTTACACATAGAAGCAGGTCTATAGGCTACCTGGCCTGATTTACACATAGAAGTAGGTCTATAGGCTACCTGGCCTGATTTACACATAGAAGTAGGTCTATAGGCTACCTGGCCTGCGTGCAAATGTAGGCATATAAATGTGCCCATTTGGGCATCTGATATTATTTCTGATTGGCTTAACACACCACCACTAATGAGCTGTGGAGCATCTCAAAGTAATGTTTTCTTCACCTCAAACAGCAAGCAAAGTCTGTTTTTACATCTGTTGAGAATGATAATAGTTCCTCCATGTATTTGAAAAAGCTTTCCAGCTCTTTCCCTTTCAATAACCACTCAGTGTGAAAGGGAAAAATGTCATGCTCTGATCCAATGGAAACATCATAAAATAGGCCTGCCTGATTACTTCTTATCAGGGCTTGACTTGTACTGTAGTAGGTTCCGGTACTCATTTTGTGTGCTGGTACTGTATATATTTAGGTGCAGGAGCTCCACAATCATTTTTAGCTAATTCTATCAGAGGAATAGAGCAGTAGAACATTTGAGGTGCCGGTACTCAACTCCAGTGAGCTCCTCCCCAAGTCAAGCACTGCTTCTTATCGCTTGCGCAAATAGCCTACAGCTGTGTCTGTCCCAAGCTCACTGGCGTGGGAAACTCTTGAGGGCCCAGAATATTTTATACAATGTCGCAAGCTTCAGCCAACACAAGCTAATAGTTGATCAAATGTTTCAAATTCGTTGCAGACAGGCTGAATACGATTTAACAGACATTTATTTTAATCAGGATATTTTCTACCTGTAGTCTGCAATGTTTATATTTGTTGGATTTATATAGGCTATTTTTTACATAGTTGGCAATAGCAATAGAAGTTACATTTTAGGTTTGTATCATTTTCATTTAGATTTGGATGGAATTTTGATGAACCACATGAACAACGATTTTGAGATATGAATAAAGTTAAGTTGAGATATGAATTAAATTTCACAAAAATGTGCATATGAAAACCATACCTTGCACGCAGATCGGTTGAAATGGTAAGATAAATTAGCATTCCACATGAGAAACGTTACCGACTCCTGGTGGAGCCTATTACCGGCAACTTCAGGAGAGTAACGGCAGAATCTGTTAAAGCCCGTATGAGCAGCAGGAGGAGGATGGTCAGGTTAATTTATTTTATTTTATTCTGGTTATCTAGATCTCTAGCACCCTCTTGAGGCATTTGTCTTATTTAATCAATCCGTAAGCTTAAAGCATCAGACAAGCTCAATGCATAGAGTTGATTTTATTAAAACACATAGGGTGTGTCTATATATAGAAAAATAGACGTTGAAAAATGTTGGCCAGACGATTGGTCGAAAGAACAGACGCCTTTGTGGGCTCTGTATTCCATTCAAGGAAGCCGGTTGCAGGTAAGGTTGATCTGATTTGCATTGGTTGTTTTAATGTCTGTTTGGAAACATTTTCTGACTAGATAAATGGATATGGTGCTATTAACATAGGAAAATGTCAACCTTGACTTGCATTGACTTGTTACACGGGCATCACACATCCAAAACACTGTGTACTATTGGTCACACCTATGTGGTAAAGCGAACACCATTAGTCAAAGCAAGGCGACTGGAATAACAGTTACAGAAGTATTCTGAGAAGTGCGGGGAAATACCTTCACCTATCATAGTACTGTTTTGGGAAACTAGTTCAAGGTCACTGCAAAACTAAGCTGAACAAATCTCAGGTAGGTTTAATCCAGAAAGGAAACAGTGTGGTCCCCAGACTACTGCTGACCGTCACAAGCACAGCAGTACACACAGAGGAGTGGTCGGCGCTAGCTAGCTTGCTAGTGACAGATAGCCTAGTGACAAGCAGAGCAGTACACACAGAGGAGTGGTCGGCGCTAGCTAGCTTGCTAGTGACAGTGGTTAGAGCATTGGACTAGCAACCGTGAATGTTGCAATATCAAATTCCTGAGGTGACAAGGTCAAAATCTGCCTCTGAACAAGGCAGTTAACCCACTGTTCCTAGGCCGTCATTGAAAATAAGAATTTGTTCTTAACTGACTTGCCTAGTTAAATAAAAGGTCAAATAAAACATTTTTTTAAATGAAAGCTGTGCAGGGCTGGCTTGGGAATTCGACTGACTAGAATAGATGCATCACAATACCATGTCAGCAATATTGATTGTACCCTTGAGTGTACTGTCAAAATGTCTGAGATCTGATGGGCTTTTCCCCGTTCTAGTCAGTCAAACAAATATATTTATTTCTATGTGCCTCCGGTCTTTTCACCATCTCAGCGCTAGCTTGTTTGCTACTGGATCAGAGCAACGGGCTAGGCTTCGGGTCCTACCTCAGGCAGTGCTTGCTTGTTAAAGGAGCTAAAGGGCTAGGTGCTGTAATACGATGCTGGGCCCCACCCTAGCTTCCAGCCCTGACTCAGCGCTAGCAGTTAGCTTGCTAAGAGATTGGAGCAACAGGCTACGAGGCTGGGCCCCACCCTAGCCTCCAGCCCTGTCTCTGCCCTAGCAGTTAGCTTGCTAAGAGATTGGAGCAACAGGCTACGAGGCTGGGCCCCACCCTAGCCTCCAGCCCTGTCTCTGCCCTAGCAGTTAGCTTGCTAAGAGATTGGAGCAACAGGCTACGAGGCTGGGCCCCACCCTAGCTTCCAGCCCTGACTCAGCGCTAGCAGTTAGCTTGCTAAGAGATTGGAGCAACAGGCTACAGGGCTGAGATCCACCATAGCCTCTCAGTTCTAGCTAGATTGCTAAGAGAGCAACCGACGTGCTAGGCAACAGGGCTGGGTGTTGTGCTGTGCTGTACGGGGCTGAGCAAGCCAGGCCCTGGGATGGGTGTTGTACTGTGCTGTACGGGGCTGAGCAAGCCAGGCCCTGGGATGGGTGTTGTGCTGTACGGGGCTGAGCAGGCCCCACCCTGCCTCTACCACATTCCTTGATAGAGTTGTCAGGCCAGCTGGAACAGAGCCTAGTCTCTCCTCTCTGTCTCTCTCTCTCTCTCTCTAGCAGTGACTAACTCCAAAGAAATGTCCTCCACTCACTCTACCCAGCCTCTTCGTGTGCTGCCTGCCACCCAGAGCATGTCAGCACAGGGTTCAGCCACAAAACAGAATCACTTTCTTCTTTCTTTCTTTCTTTCTTTCTTTCTTTCTTTATTCTGTTTGGTTGTGCAACTACAATCAACATCAATAAATGGATATCTGTACATGATTGTGCCAAGGAGTCATATAGACACTCCGGTTTAGTAAATACCTAGTGAGTTAGTCTTGTCTCTGAAAGAGGCAGTGAAAGTGAATGAAACCAGAGAGCAAAGGATCTGAAAGGATCTGTCAGTCAAGACAACAATAAAGAATAGATTGAATGGCAAGATTTGGTTAAGGATCTATGGGCCCTGGTCTAAAGTAGTGCACTACCCCTATGGGCCCTGGTCTAAAGTAGTGCACTACCCCCTATGGGCCCTGGTTAAAAGTAGTGCACTATGAAGGGAATAGGGTGCCATTTGGTATGCACACTTAGTTGCGGAATTATTCCAATGTTATTATCAAACAGAATTGTCTCAACGTTTTCCTCCTTCCTTTATTGATGGGGAGTAGTTGCAAGCGAAGGGGTGGACCGATCAGTTGACAAAGCAACATTTGCTACCACTAACTGGCCTGACTGGTTTACAGACCCGAGAGAGAAATGGAGAGAGAGAGAGAGAGCGAGAGAAAGGTTTAATATAAGCAAAGAGAAACATTTTTAGATTGACAGAGGCAAATGTGATTATTCTACAGTACATGGTGCGTAAAACCTCAAAATCAAATAACATTTGTTCAATAACTGAACTTGGAAATTATTTATTACACTGATTTGCAAGTGGAATAAATCATTTTATAGAAATGATTTACATTTTGTTTCCAACACGCATCAAAATGCACCAATAACTAAGGATGGCATACAAGTATTGTTTTAAAAGAGTGCAAATAAGTATTGTTATTTATACTGTAGGCTGTTGTTGTCTGACCCAAAGTGTCAGGAACACTGTTTATTGCTTGTGTGAATGTCACCAGTGGCTAACGGTATTTACAGGCTTATACCACACCTCCATTTTAATCTTAAAGTGATGGAGCTTTGTAAATCACCATTTAATACCTGAAATTCTATTATATTCTATAGTTATTGTTGACATTAATCATTATAACGTCTTCCAGTGACATGACGTATTGATACATAGTATTTAACACACCTGTAACCTTTTGACATTCTGCACATTCTATAGGCTAGCGGTTTTATTTCAGAGTACAAGAACACTTGTGATTGTAAACAAGTGCTGAGAAGGAGGTAAACAAATTACAGTTTAAAAAACATATGTGAGCCAGTATCTGTTGCCAGCAAGATAACAACCTCAACAAAGCAAAATATAAGTCTAAATTAATATTCCTCGCACTGCCAGCCTGATATTTAGGCACTCCATTCCAAACAACATGTACGTACAGATGTAGGATCTTAATTTGACCAGTTTTGTACAGCAGGAAAATAATCCTGCAGCAACGGGAAATGTGAATGATTGTGTGGATTATAATTAAATGGACATTTTTGTAGGGGTTGATAAATGTTTTGTTTAGTTAGGGCAAATCAAGTCTGACTTTGTGGAAATTACAAACTTTATAATACGTTTTAGACCTTGAATAGACTACAAGTTTGCATTTCCTGGAATGTAGGAACTGTCCTGCAACAACAGGGTGATCAAATTAAGATCCTATATCTGTACACATGTCAACTCTAGTCAGAGCTGTATAAAGGGAGTTGGAAGTTGGGGGGGGTTGCACGGTTGCACATATGCACGGTTGTGTAAGGTTTACAGCGTGTGTATTGTCAGGTTTTTCTGTGTTTCTTGGTTGTTATCTTTGTGATAGAGAAATCACTATCACCTAGGATAGGTGTCTGTTAATGCATACTAGATTAAGGCACCATTTGCACTGAGTGACAATTATACACCTTTCAAACCAACTTTCCAGCTGAAATAATTAATTTTATAAAAAAACATATATCAAATGTCTTAAATCAAAGATATACACAAATAAAACATTATCTGATTCAATTGCTTTAGAAAGGGGCACATGACAGGGATGCCCCCCCCCCCCCCCCCCCCCACCTTCTGTTTGCACTTGCAATTAAACTGCTTGCAGAAGGAATTAGACAGGACCCAAACGTAACAGGTATCAGTATTGGTAAACATGAATATAAGATAAACTTATTTGCAGATGATATCCTGATATACCAGACCAATATTGAAAACTCAATACCTCTGTTTCTAAAAAATATTATCAGAATCCTTTAAAAAACAATATTGCAATAGGATTTTTTGTGGGAATAACTCATGATCTACAGCAATCCTTTAAGTGGACCAAAAAAAAAACGAAATACTTAGACGGTTAATAAGTGACAACAAACAACAAATATATAAAGATAACTTTATCCCATTATTCAACGAGTTGAAAGTAGATCTGATTAAATAGGAACAAACTTCCCATGAATCTTACAGGTAGAATAAACCTCTTCAGAATGGCATTGCTCCCAAAGTTTTTATATTTTTGTTCTCGGTAATACCAATTACCCAACCGAAGACATTCTTTAAATAACTATACTCGGTCATAACAGACTTTATATTGTCAAATAAGATGCATAGAATAAAAAGGAAGACTTTATCTTCTTAAGCCTGAGGGTGGTTTTAACCTTCCTGACTTGGAATTGTATCAACTTGCCACCCGGGGCTTTTACTTACGACATATACAGTACCAGTCAACAATTTGGACACACCTACTCATTCAAGGGTTTTTCTTTAGATTGACTATTTTCTACATTGTAGAATAATAGTGAAGACATCAAAACTATGAAATAACATATATGGAATCGTGCAGTAACCAAAAAAAGTGTTAAACAAATTAAATAGCCCTATTTGGTAAAAGACCAAGTCCATAGTATGGCAAGAACAGCTCAAATAAGCAAAGACAAACAACAGTCCATCATTACTTTAAGACATGAAGGTCAGTCAATGTGGAAAATTTCAAGAACTTTTCAAGTTTATTCAAGTGCAGTCACAAAAACCATCAAGCGCTATGATGAAAGTGGCTCTCATGAGGCCCTCCACAGGAAAGGAAGACCCACAGTTACCTCTGCTGCAGAGGATAAGTTTATTAGCGTTAAATGCACCTCAGATTGCAGCCCAAATAAATGCTTCACAGTGTTCAAGTAAGAGACACATCTTAACATCAACTGTTCATCCATAAACTGTTCCACATGGTAAACTAAAGCCTTCCAAGTGGCTCATTCACCCCCCCCCCCCCCCCCCCCCCCCTCCTCTCCTCTGGAAGTATTCCCCAGGTCATTGCTGTAAATCAAAATGTGTTCTCTGTCAACTTACCTGGTAAAATAAAGGGTAAAATACCTCTTTTTTTTCATGTAAAGCCATAGAAACCATATATGACTTGGTAATAGGAAATTATTTCCATGACAGAATTAAAAAGCAATTTTGGACCAATGTAGATATCTTCAAATACATGCAACTTGAAAGTTTCATATCAAGACATTTCGATTTGTTATCTTTTGGACATCAGAGCAATCTTGAGGAAACATATTTGAATCAGAAAATCATGTTCATATGATAGGTAAACTACACAAAACCTTACAGAGAGCATATCCAACTGACAATCTCTTTGAAAAAAATATAAACTATTGAAAACAAGACTTAAAAAAGAACTGATATTGGCACAAGATAGAGGGAATGTTGGAACATAACTAAGAGTTAACAAAAATGTACACATAATTCATTATAAACTAATGTATGTAATGTATTACTACAAGAGACAAAAATCACAAAATTCTACAGCACAACGGCAGAGTCATGTCTTAAGTGTAAAACTAACAATGACTCAATAATCCATGCCGTCTGGGAATCCTATAGTCCAAAAGTTATGGGAGGAGTTTTGCCTTAGTATTAAATGTAGCCATAATGCTGAGGTGGCTTTGGCACTCACTACGCTCTTCAGTTCTCGACGGTTGCTAGGCAGCGCCCATTACTACTATCATTCTGGCAGTTCTAAACTTTGCAACCCATGAAAAAAAAAATAATATATATATATATAATCTTAATCATAACTGGATGGATCTATAAAGAACTGCTGTGGGAATAAAAATCACCGAACGATGAACATATTGGTATAAAGTATGCTAATGAAATTGAAGGCATCAAATTTGTTATAATACATACGCATGTTCAACTATTTCAGCTGCATTGAGACAATGTCAGAAAATGTTTTTTTTTCTCACTAAATCTTTGTTTGGATACTGTTTAGGCTAGAATTATAAATGTTAGCTAAGTGGAGGTGAGTGCTGCTCGTGATCCTCTTGTCTAGTTGGCTCCTTCACTATCACTGATCAGAACATTTTGCCAGCACGCTGTGTAGCTTAAACGAGTGGATTAGTTTACTCTTCCCCTCGCAGCCACTTAGTAGCCTAGGCCCGTCTCCCGACCAAAAGACCGTGACTTGTTTTAATCAATGTGATGTAGTTCCACTGAATAAGCCACGAGGGGGTGTGGTATATGGCCAATATACCACAGCTAAGGGCTGTTCTTAGGCACAACACAATGCAGAGTGCCTGGACACAGCCCTTAGCTGTGGTATATTGGCCATATATCACAAACCCCAGAGTTGCCTTATTGCTAGTATAAACTGGTTACCAACGTAATTAGAGCAGTACAAATAACTGTTTTGTCATATCCATGGTATACGGTCTGATATATCACGGCTGTCAGCCAATCAGCATTCAGGGCTCGAACCACCCAGTTTATAATGTAGCCTAAACCAAATGTAGATCTATTATTGTTGCTTGATCGTGTAAATACAACTCCAAAAGACCGCTGAGGATCTGAAATATGAACACGAGACTCTTGTAAATAAAGATTGGTATTATTTTGATGAAGATACTGTCAACGTAAAACCATATGTCTGCTCCCTAACAAAGTGGAGTGAGGGTAGGAAAGAGATGAAAACATGGATGAAGAAAAAAAAGCATGGGCTTGTCCTGGGCTCTGTTTCAAAATATCCCCATTTTTCCCCCCTATGACAGGGGTTCCACACGTTGCCGTGACGACGCGAGTTGTGTTGGGGGGAAAAAATATTATTTTATATTTTATTCTGTTATATTTCATTATATTATTAGCCTACTATAAAATATAAGTGTGTTGACTGTGATTAGGGAGGCCTAAGTGTGTCGTGTCTGTTTAATGCACATAATCACTATTGATTTAATGTGCATGGCCATGTACTGTAGCATATAGACTGCACAAACCAGTAACATAATTCAACTCAAAAATGTTGCCATTCTATTATTCTGAAAATACATTGTATTAGTAGTCTTTTAATGTTTTCTAAAACAAATTAATAATGCATTTCTTAGTGATGGTGTATATTCAATAGATTTTCTTTAAATAGACGTCCACCCACATCTGCCCACATCTACTTCCACTCATAAACGTGCCGCCATGTGCACAAAAGATATAAAAAAAGCTTATCGCAGCAAGAATTTGGTAAAAAAAAAAATAATAGGACTGTATGAATTGGGCTCTAAAAAGCCAGATTTTTTTTACAGGCAACATGCGTAAAGTCTGTGTCTAAATGCACAGACAGAATAGTAGCGAGGAGGGTGTAGGGAGTGGCTCTCTCTGAAAATATGTGTACAATCACTCTGTCTGAAAGAGGTATTTTGCAATAATTATTATCATGAACATTGCTACATTTCATTATGGCAAAATAAGTCCATGAGTAAAGAGATATTTGTTGAGATTTGCTTACAGTTACACAGAGGGGGGAGGAGAACCCACCACACTAGCGGATCTCTAGCCAACAATTTCACAAGTTGGGATCAATAACGTGCTACTGTCCTACTTCTGACGGATGGACAACTGTTGCTGCTTTAGTGCACCAGTCATGAAATCTACGTGATAAATAAAAGAAAATAGGGTTGGATTAAAATGAGTTAAATGTCTCAATTATCCACAATCAGAACGCCCAGGGACCAATCAGACAAAGAGATTAATCGAAGTGTTAAAAGAAAAACTTTGTTTGATGGGAATCAGTCCTCCTCCCGTACTCTCTCTCTCTCTCCCGTACTCTCCTTCTCTCCCTATCTCTCTCGTACTCTCCCTCTCTCTCCCATACGCTCTCCCTCTCTCTCCCGTACTCTCCCTCACTCTCTCCCGTACACTCTCCCTCTCTCGCTCTCTCTCTCTCCCGTACTCTCCCTCTCTCTCCCTCTCTCCCTATCTCTCTCGTACTCTCCCGTACTCTCCCTCTCTCTCCCATACGCTCTCCCTCTCTCTACCGTACACTCTCCCTCTCTCGCTATCTCGCTCTCTCTCTCCCGTGCTCTCTCTCTCTCTCCCGTACGCTCTCCCTCTCTCGCACTCCCGCTCTCCCGCACTCTCTCCCTCTCTCTCCCATACTCTCTCCCTCTCTCACGTACTCTCTCCCTCTCTCCCGTACGCTCTCCCTCTCTCTCCCGTACTCTCTCCCGTACTCTCTCCCGTACTCTCTCCCTCTCTCTCCCGTACTCTCTCCCTCTCTCCCGTATGCTCTCCCTCTCTCCCGTACTCTCTCCCTCTCTCCCGTACGCTCTCCCTCTCTCCCGTACGCTCTCCCTCTCTCTAACGGGCAAGGTCCTAAACGCCCCTGAATGGGACCTAGAGGAGGAAATGACAAAAGGAAGTGTGCGAGAGTCTGGCCTCTTTCCGTTTCACACTAGCCCAGTGAGAGTGCCACTCCTCTCCTCTGCTATCAACAGTTAGCAGGGGGAACGCTATGGTGGCAGGTTTGGTGGAGTACAATGATGAGTGTTCCATGAATTCCATTGTCCACTGGATTGACAGATTACGTTAATAAATAACAAAACCAGGTCTGGGATTGTCAGGGGGTTGTCAAGAACGGTTCTGAATCTGAAGTTGGCTGTGTAGTAACTTATCGTTTACTTAAATTCCAGTCAAAATTTGACAGTTACTATATTCTCTGTTTTGAACAAGTACTACCATGTCAAATGAACTGTTCAAAACACTGAACATGCAGACATAGGCTATACTTACATTACATACCATCACAATAAAAAAAAGTGAACATTTAAAGGTCCAGTGCAGTCAAAAACGTGATTTTCCTGTGTTTTATATATTTCCACACTGAGGTTGGAATAATACTGTGAAATTGTGTAAATTATGATAATGCCCTTTTAGTGTAAGAGATGTGTAAGAAATGTTTGAAAATATTGCCTGAAATTTTAGCCAGTTTTTTGGTGGGATGAAGTTTTTGCCTGTCTGGTGACATCATCAGGTGGTAAATTAGTTAATAGACCAATAAGAAAGAGTTCCAAACCTCTCTGCCAATAACAGATAGTTTTAGGTTTTCGCCTCCCCACTCAGACCACTCCCACACAGTCCTAGCTAAATTCTTACTTGAGAAATTGCTCTTTGCTAAGAAGCTATTTTTGTTTATTTTTGATAATTTTAATTTGAAACAATCACAAGGTACTTAATATTTACCCAGAAATGATTTGATATTGAGATGATTTTTTAAAAAGAGTCTGTATTGGACCTTTAAGCACGACTTGACCAACCATACAACCCTTTGCTCATAGCCGCTGTTATTATCCATCACGTCGACAGGAACAATTGGGAGAACCACTATACTTTTACAGCTTTAAGACATTTTCTGTGAGCTCGCTGGCTGTGGTGCCAGCCTGTGGCTTGTGTTCTCTGGGAGAGAGACTTTCCTTTCCCTGCTGCTCTACAGAAGAACGTCGGCCAGGGTGTGGCAGAAAGGGGGAAGGGAGCGATTAAAGCATTTGAATTTCCACCCAACTATACAAAGCGTAATAACTGGGGGATCTAAGTCTCTCCGTCTATAACTCTATCTCTATCTATTGGGATGGAGAAACACACAAAAGGTGTCTGTTTGGTTTTATTATAACTCTTCAAAGTTAATATACGCCTGAAGTTATAATAAAGTTGCTGTTTCTGTTATTCAAACACATTCTGCATCTTTGTTACTTAATGTTCTGAGCTCGAGTAAAACGCCTCTTTCACTCTGAGATACAGAAGTCTTGATTATTTTTCCCCTCTTTTCCTCAAGCCTGGTTTCAATTAGTAAGTGTTTCCAAACCACTACATTCCATTACCATAACCCCCCCCCCCCTCTCTCTCTCTCTCTCTCTCTCTCTCTCCACCCTGGCTGGAATCCCAGGATAAAACGAATCGAGTTAAAACTGCAACTGAGGAGAAAGTCGCTAAAACTCCATTCATGTGAACACGTTAAAACACACTTTAAACAGATAAAAACTCTTTTTGTTTTTAAGTTTTAGCTAAATTGGAAAGTACAGTTTGATTTATCACACACACTGTACACTTGTATACTATATTAAAACCGTTACTATATTATACTCTGAAAAGCGTTGGTTTTTGGTGACGATCGGTTAGAAGATGGTGTTCTAAGATTGCTGTACATGATTGCAGAGTGTGTCATTATTCTCTCTCTCCCATGGGTGCGCCTCCCTGAAACAGGGAGTAAGAGGGAGGGAGGGAGTAGGAGGGTAATAGTAAAAAAAAAGTAGAACCCGTACCCAAAGCCTGTAGCCTATCTTAAAAGGCTTTATGGGTAACTGCCTTTAATGATAGCCATTCCTTAACAAACAATTACTCTTACTCATACTCACACAAACACAAACACTCGACTTGGTAGATTAGAATCAAATAGGGGGGGAAAAAAACATAATTTAGCTTGACAGGTTTTTCATCAAAGGTGATATTTGGGCGTTTTCTTTGTACATTTTTTTTTTACTGCGTGCAGGGCGATGTTAGAATGATCAATATCCACGTTGCTGAGATGAAGTAACAACTGGACGAGGTTACACATCTGCATGGGGTGGGGTATTTTGAAATGTTATAGATAAGCATTAAGCACAAAGGAACATAAACCCCCCCTTTATGTGACTGGCGTCGCTCCATATACCCCAGTTAGCCTTTATTTTGTGCGCAGTATCAGAGAGTGAAATAAGAAGTGCGACCCAAGTCTTCCGTTAATGTGGGTGGTGACACACACCCACTTCATCCCGTGTTCTAAATTACAGAACTTTGAACGAGAAAACAAAGTAACACGGCGGAGTACCACCCTTCCTCTCGGTTAGTGGGTGAAAGACTGTTATTCTTATTTTCAAAAACGTCATGTAAACGAACCTCAAACAACACGATTGCCACGTCATTTAACAAATGCCTTACAACTTTGTGAGTTTACCAGATAGGATACCATCACCATAATACACTTTTAAAATAACCTAAATAAGAATTGGGATGAAATAGTTGTTTTACCTATGAGCAGTCTTGAGTTGCAACAACTTTAACACATCAGCTTGAGCATCTTCGGCAGTGTTCTCTTCCCCTCCTCTGTCCCAGCAGTCGATAAAAGCACGTCTTCTTCGTCCCAATCGAAACTTATTTCTCTCTTATAAAAAAAAAACTTTTCTTGCTTTATCAACCCGAGTCTTCCTCGGTGTCCAGGGAGTTTTTCTCTCTCCCCTCCCTTCTCACTCTATCCCCTTAGAAAGTGCGTTGTACGTTTTTTTTCTAGTCTGCGTGGCTGTTACTCCGAGCGATGCAGAATGGTTGGACATGCGAACGGGTAGGGCTACTGGTCGTGGATAGAGGGCGGGAAGGAGGGATATAGGGAGGGAGGTGTAGAAGGGAGTGGCCGTAGTCTCCTTTTCTGGCTCTGCCCATCCAATGCAACCTAGAATCAGGGGTAGACATAACATAGTAAATAAAACTAATTATGTAGAACAAAAATATAAACGCAACATGCAACAATTTCAAAGATTTTACTGAGTTACAGTTAATATAAGGAAATAAGTCAATTTAAATTAATTAATTAGGCCCCATTCCATGGATTTCAGAACTGGGCAGGGGTGTAGCCATGGGTGGGCCTGGGAGGGCATAGGCCCACCCACTTGGGAGCCTGGCTCACCTACTGGGGAGCAAGGCTCAGCAAATCAGAATGAGTTTTTCCCCACAAAAGGGCTTTTTTACAGACATAATACTCCTCTGTTTCATCAGCTGTCCTGGTGGCTGGTCTCAGACGATCCTGCAGGTGAAGAAGCTGGATGTGGAGGTCCTGGGCTGGCGTGGTTACACTTGGTCTGTGGTTTTGAGGCCAGTTGTACGTACTGCCAAATTCTCTAAAACGACGTTGGAAGTGGCTTATGGTAGAGAAATTAACAATAAATGATCTGGCAACAGCTCTGGTGGACAGTCCTGCAGTCAGCATGCCAATTGCACACTCCCTCAAAACTTTTGATATCTGTTGCATTGTGGTGTGTGACAAAAATGCAGATTTTAGAGTGGCCTTTTATTGTCCCAGCACAAGGCGCACCTGTGTAATGATCATGCTGTTTGATCAGCTTCTTGATATGCCACACCTGTCAGGTGGACGGATTATCTTGGCAAAGGAGAAAGGCTCACTAACATGGATGGAAACAAATTTGTTGATCAAAATTTGAGAAAAATAATCTTTTTGTGCATATGGAACATTTCGGGGATCTTTTATTTCAGCTCATGAAACATGGTACCAACACTTTACATGTTGCATCTATATTTTTGTTCAGTATAGTAAAGTAACGTTACTTTGGTATGGTATGTATTTAATTTGTGGATGTCCATCATCCATTTTGTATGACATGTTACGAAATACAATTTGTACAATATGTTATGAATTGCAATTCGTGCAATATGTTACAAATTTTGAATACCAATACCAATATGTTATAAATTCAAATGTTTTGTTGCTAATGTAAGCTAGGTTAGGGTTAGGGGTTAAAGGTTAGGGTTAAAGTTAGGGTTAAGGTTGGGGTTAGGAGTTAGATTAAAGGTTTAGGTTTAGGGGAAGGGTTAGCTAACACGCTAAGAAGTAGCACAGTATCTAAAAAGTAGTAGGTTGTTGCTAAAGTTGCTAATTAGCGAAAATGCTGAAGTTGTCCTTGATGAGATTTGATTACGCAACATTTCAGTTCACATTTTACACCCACCCATAAGTAACCTTCTGTCTTATGTAACCATACAAAATGTAGCATATCATGCTAATTTGTATCCCGGATTTTGGTGCATTATGTTACGTCTAGTCTATGAGACCAGCCTGCCCAATGCAACAGTCATACACTGCTCCAATGACATGTAATAGAAAACGTTTTTACAACCAGAATATGTGGTTAAAGGGGCAGTCCTTCATGGCCCAGTTCTCCAACATAATACATTTGTAACAGAGTTCTAGAGCGCAGATAAACTCATGTGTTTCAAATATAACTTTGTATCATTCAAATATAACGTTTGTCTCTTTTTCTTTGAAGAAACAAGCTCTCTTGTTTCTGTATAAACTTTTGAAGTAGTTTTTGTTTGAAGCAATAGGAAAATAGCATTTTTTATTTTTTTTTACCTTTATTTAACTAGGCAAGTCAGTTAAGAATAAATTCTTATTTTTAATGACAGCCTAGGAACAGTGGGTTAACTGCCTTGTTCAGGGGGCAGAACGACAGATTTTTACCTTGTCAGCTCAGGGGATCCGTTCTTGCAACTTTCCGGTTACTAGTCCAACACTCCAACCACTAGGCAACCTACCGCCCCAAAAAATTCCTATTTAACCTATTTATTAACAACACATAAAGATTAAACTTTTTAATTTTGTGAAGGAGCTTTGGTTGAAAGTCAGCAGGGACATTTGTATTGCTTTGAATAACTGTCCAACTTTGCTCTCTCAGATTCAAGAGATCCATTCAAAACTTCAAACAACCCTTTGTTATGATCAGGGCTGGGTAGGTTACTTTCTAAATGTAATCTGTTACTAGTTACCTGTCCAAAATTAATAATCAATAACATAACTGTTGGATTACCCAAACTCAGTAACATAATCGGATTACATTCCGTTACTTTTAGATTACTTTCCCCTTAAGAGGCATTATAATTTAACCAGGTAAGAACTATTTCTTATTTACAATGACATCGTACACCAGCCAAACACAGATAACTGTGCACTGCCCTATACGACTCACAATCACTTCTGGTTGTCACACAGCCAGGATTCGAACCAGGGTCTGTAATGATGCCTCTAAGCTGTAGCTTAAACAACTGCACCACTCAGGAAGAAGACAAACATCAAAGTTACCAATTGAATGACATCTATTGCAGGACAAATCAATGTTAAAGTTGACACAGCTGGTCATAATACGTTATTGATTACAATTTTGGACAGGTAACTAGTAACTGTAACGGATTACATTTAGAAAGTAGCCTAGCCAACCCTGATGATAACAAAGGAGTTGTTTCAAGTTTTGTATCGATCTCTTGACTGTTTAGACAGTTGGATGTCTAGATGTCTTTGTTATTAATGCGTCATAAGTGACCCAGATGAGACCCATATATTACACCAGTCCTCGACAAAAGCAGTGCCCTATAAAGGGAATAGGGTGCCACTCAGAACCATAGGGTGGCAGGTAGCCTAGCGGTTAGAGCGTTGGGGCCAGTAACCGGTAGGTCGCTGGTTTGAATACCTCAGCTGACAACGGTGAAAAATCTGTCCTTGTGCAAGGCACTCAAACCGAATCTGCAGTCCGACTGTGTCACCCAATACTGTTATTCATACCAGAGCAAACGCTACACTGTATAATTTCCCTCTCATTGTGGTAGCTTCAGTCCTAGTCTCACGGCAGCAAGATAAAGCATTATACATGTCATCTTTGTCAACAGCAATTAAGTTAAATAGGGGAAAAACTTCTCAAATGGCACCCTATTCCCTATATAGTGCACTACTTTTGACCAGAGGCCCAAAACATAGGCAATAGAGTGTCATTTGGGACATAGACATGCAGGGCGTTGTCTAACTTGGTTCCAGGTAGCTACTCTTTCAGCTGTTATTGTCCTGGCCTGAATACACAGGAGAAGTAGACACGGAGAGAAGGTTTTTTTCTATCAAAAAGGTTATATTTTGTTTCTCATGTGAGGCAGAATATATACAGTGAGTATAGTATGTCCCCTTTCAAAATGTTCATCTTTTGTTACCTTACAGCCTGAAATGAAAACACATAAATTTGGACTTTTTCCAGCTTTATTTACACACAGTAACCCACAATATCCAAGTGAGAAGAAAAAGACACTGAAAATTAATTAAAAGTAAAACATTAAAATACCCATTTTGGATAAGTGGACATCCCCCTGAGTTAATACTTGCTTTTGCTTCAATTACAGCCATGAGTCTCTTCGAATACGTCTCTACTAACTTTGCACACCTAGACTATGCAATATTTGCCCATTCTTCATTACAGAATTGTTCAAGCTCAATCAAATTGCATGGTGACCGCTCGTGGACTGCACTCTTCAAGTCATTCCATAGATTCTCGATGGGATTTAGGTCGGGGCTCTGACTAGGCCACTCAAGGACATTCACCTTCTTGTCCTTCAGCCACTGTACGGTTGCTTTGGCGGTGTGCTTTGGGTCATTGTCATGTTGAAACGTGAACCATCTTCCCATTTTCAACTTCCTGGTAGAGGGCTGCAGGTTCTCTTCAAGAATCTGTCGGTATTTTGCACTGTCCATTTAACCTTCTATCCTGACAAGTGCTCCAGTCCCTGCTGAAGAGAAACACCCCCACAACAGGAAGCTGCCACCGCCGTGCTTTACTGTAGGCATGGTGTTCTTTACTGTAGGCGTGGTGTTCTTTACTGTAGGCGTGGTGTTCTTTACTGTAGGCATGGTGTTCTTTACTGTAGGCATGGTGTTCTATACTGTAGGCGTGGTGTTCTTTACTGTAGGCGTGGTGTTCTTTACAGTAGGCATGGTGTTCTTTACTGTAGGCATGGTGTTCTTTACTGTAGGCATGGAGTTCTTTACTGTAGGCATGGAGTTCTTTACTGTAGGCTTGGTGTTCTTTACTGTAGGCTTGATATTCTTTACTGTAGGCTTGGTATTCTTTACTCTAGGCATGGTGTTCTTTACTGTAGGCATGGTGTTCTTTACTGTAGGCATGGTGTTCTTTACTGTAGGCATGGTGTTCTTTACTGTAGGCGTGGTGTTCTTTACTGTAGGCTTGGTGTTCTTTACTGTAGGCATGGAGTTCTTTACTGTAGGCATGGAGTTCTTTACTGTAGGCTTGGTGTTCTTTACTGTAGGCTTGATATTCTTTACTGTAGGCATGGTGTTCTTTACTGTAGGCTTGGTATTCTTTACTGTAGGCTTGGTATTCTTTACTGTAGGCATGGTGTTCTTTACTGTAGGCTTGGTATTCTTTACTGTAGGCATGGTGTTCTTTACTGTAGGCGTGGTATTCTTTACTGTAGGCTTGGTATTCTTTACTGTAGGCATGGTGTTCTTTACTGTAGGCTTGGTGTTCTTTACTGTAGGCATGGTGTTCTTTACTGTAGGCATGGTGTTCTTTACTGTAGGCGTGGTGTTCTTTGGGTGGAAAGATGTATTGGGTTTTCACCAGAAATACCGTTTTGCATTCAGGCCAAAAAAGTTATATTTTGGTCGCATCTGACCAAAGCACCTTTTGCCACTTGGCCTCGGAATCTACAATGTGCATTTTTTGGCAAAGCTCAAACGAGACTTGATGTGAGGGTTTTTAGGAGTGTTTTTTTTTTGAGCAGTGGAGTCCTCTATGAACAGCTGTTTTTATTCTGAACTAATCAAAGTCATTACGATTTCTTAATTTTTTTATTTCACCTTTATTTAACCAGGTAGGCCAGTTGAGAACAAGTTCTCATTTACAACTGCGACCTGGACAAGATAAAGCAAAGCAGTGCAACAAAAACAACAACACAGAGTTACACATAAACAAATGTACAGTCAATAACACAATAGGGGAAAAAATGAAAAATCTATGTAGAGTGTGTGCAAATGTAGAATAGTAGGGAGGTAGGCAATAAATAGGCCACAGAGGCAAAATAACTACAATTTAGCATTAACACTGGAGTGACATATGTGCAGATGGTGACGTGCAAGTGGAGATACTCTGGTGCAAAAGAGCAAGAGGATAAATAATAATATGGGGATGAGGTAGTTGGGTGTGCTATTTACAGATTGGCTGTGTACAGGTACAGTGATCGGTAAGCTGCTCTGACAGCTGATGCTTAAAGTTAGAGGGGGAGATATAAGACTCCAGCTTCAGTGATTTTTGCATTTCGTTCCAGTCATTGGCAGCAGAGAACTGGAAAGAAAGGCGGCCAAAGTAAGTGTTGGCTTTGGGGATGACCAGTGAAATATACCTGCTGGAGCGCGTGCTACGAGTGGGTGTTGCTATGGTGACCATTGAGCTGTGATAAGGCGGGGCTTTACCAAGTAAAGACTTATAGATGACCTGGAGCCAGTGGGTTTGGCGATGAATATGTAGTGAGGGCAAGCCAACGAGAGCATACAGGTCGCAGTGGTGGGTAGTATATGGGGCTTTGGTGACAAAACGGATGGCACTGTCATAGACTACATCCAGTTTGCTGAGTAGAGTGGAGGAGGCTATTTTGTTAATGACATCACCGAAGTCAAGGATCGGTAGGATAGTCAGTTTTACGAGGGTATGTTCGGCAGCATGAGAGAAGGAGGCTTTGTTGCGAAATAGGAAGCCGATTCTAGATTTAATTTTGGATTAGAGATGCTTAAGGTGAGTCTGGAAGGAGAGTTAACAGTCTAACCAGACACCCAGGTATTTATAGTTGTCCACATATTCTAGGTCAGAACCGTAGTGGAGTAGTGGACATAATAAACAGCTCTCTATCCACCGGATGTGTACCAAACTCACTAAAAGTGGCAGTAATAAAGCCTCTCTTGAAAAAGCCAAACCTTGACCCAGAAAATATAAAAAACTATCGGCCTATATCAAATCTCCCATTCCTCTCAAACATTTTAGAAAAAGCTGTTGCGCAGCAACTCACTGCCTTCCTGAAGACAAACAATGTATACGAAATGCTTCAGTCTGGTTTTAGACCCCATCATAGCACTGAGACTGCACTTGTGAAGGTGGTAAATGACCTTTTAATGGTGTCAGACCGAGGCTCTGCATCTGTCCTCGTGCTCCTAGACCTTAGTGCTGCTTTTGATACCATCGATCACCACATTCTTTTGGAGAGATTGGAAACCCAAATTGGTCTACACGGACAAGTTCTGGCCTGGTTTAGAGCTTATATGTCGGAAAGATATCAGTTTGTCTCTGTGAATGGCTTGTCCTCTGACAAATCAACAGTAAATGTTGGTGTTCCTCAAGGTTCCGTTTTAGGACCACTATTGTTTTCTCTATATATTTTACCTCTTGGGGATGTCAATCGAAAACATAATGTTAACTTTCCCTGCTATGCGGATGACACACAGCTGTACATTTCAATGAAACACGGTGAAGCCCCAAAATTGCCCTCGCTGGAAGCCTGTGTTTCAGACAAAAGGAAAGGGATGGCTGCAAACTTTCTACTTTTAAACTTGGACAAAACAGAGATGCTTGTTCTATGTCCCAAGAAACAAAGAGATCTTCTGTTGAATCTGACAATTAATCTTGATGGTTGTACAGTCGTCTCAAATAAAACTGTGAAGGATCTCGGCGTTACTCTGGACCCTGATCTCTCTTTTGACGAACATATCAAGACTGTAGAGATACTCTCAATGAAAAGCCAACTGACATTTACTCCTGAGGTGCTGACCTGTTGCACCCTCGACAACTACTGTGATTATCATTATTTGACCATGCTGGTAATTTATGAACATTTGAACATCTTGGCCATGTTCTGTTATAATCTCCACCCGGCACAGCCAGAAGAGGACTGGCCACCCCTCATAGCCTGGTTCCTCTCTAGGTTTCTTCCTAGGTTTTGGCCTTTCTAGGAAGTTTTCCCTAGCCACCGTGCTTCTACATCTGCATTGCTTGCTGTTTGGGGTTTTAGGCTGGGTTTCTGTACAGCACTTTGAGATATCAGCTGATGTAAGAAGGGCTATATAAATACATTTGATTTGATTGGATTAATGATGCTAGTCGGGCGGCAGGGTGCGGGCAGCAATCAGTTGAAGAGCGTGCACTTAGTTTTACTAGCATTTAAAAGCAGTTGGAGGCCACGGAAGGAGTGTTGTGTGGCGTTGAAGCTTGTTTGGAGGTTTGTTAACACAGTGTCCAAAGAAGGGCCAGATGTATACAGAATGGTGTCGTCTGCGTAGAGGTGGATCAGAGAATCACCAGCAGCAAGAGCGACATCATTGATATATACAAAGAAAAGAGTCGGCCCGAGAATTGAACCCTGTGGCACCCCCATAGAGACTACCAGAGGCCCGGACAACAGGCCCTCCGATTTGACACACTGAACTCTATCTGAGAAGTAGTTGGTGAACCAGACGAGGCAGTCATTTGAGAAGCCAAGGCTATTGAGTCTGCCGATAAGAATGTGGTGATTGACAGAGTCGAAAGCCTTGGCCAGGTCGATGAAGACGGCTGCACAGTACTGTCTTTTATCAATGGCGGTTATGATATCGTTTAGGACCTTGAGCGTGGTTGAGGTGCACCCATGACCAGCTCGGAAACCAGATTGCATAGCGGAGAAGGTACGGTGGGATTCGAAATGGTCGGTGATTGGTTCAGAGCTTGAGGTAGGAATCCGGAGATGTGGTGGAGAAAAAGCAGTCCGATATGCTCTGGCTTGATATCACGCTGTGCAGACTGGCAGGAATTGACCAAGCTGAGACTGGCTGGTGTCGGAGTTAACGGTGATGACCGCTAGCAGTAGCTAACTGACTACTAGCTAGTAGCTAGTTAGCTGGCTAGCATCTGATGGGGGTTCCGGTTCTAACGTATAAAAAGAACAGATCCGTACCACATTGAGTGAGGCGGGTTGTAGGAGAGTATGTTCAGTCCATAGAGGGAAACTGAGATTAAAAATATCAAAAATATACACTAAATATATATGGAGAAAACTATATATAAATGGGACGGGACAAGACAAACAAAACAGACTGCTACGCCATCTTGGAAATCATGGCCAATTGATCACAGATGGAAGTCGATTAGCTGTATTTGTGATCTGGAAGGGGGTTGGTTATACCTCAGCAAGTTTGTGATTGCAATTCTAGGGGGGGGGGGGGGGGGGGGGGGGTGTTCACTTATCCAAATAGGGTATTTTACTGTTTAACTATGAATTTTTTTTTTCACTTGGATGTTGTGGGTTACTGTGTAAATAAGTCAAATTTTATGTGTTTTAATTTCAGGCAACAAAAGGTGAACATTTGGGGGGTGGAGAAAGACATTTGTGCTATCTGTGTGTGTGTGTGTGTGTGTGTGTGTGTGTGTGTGTGTGTGTGTGTGTGTGTGTGTGTGTGTGTGTGTGTGTGTGTGTGTGTGTGTGTGTGTGTGTGTGTGTGTGTGTGTGTGTGTGTGTTTGTGCATACTTGCAGGTAGGTGTCTTTGTATGGGTGTGGGTGTGGGTGTGTTTGTGTGTGCAAAGCATGGGTCCTTGCACGTAGGTGTGTGTATGTGGGCGTGCCCGTGTAGGTGCGTGTGCTTGTCGATGCTGTCATATCCCAGGCCATGCCACACCCATATTGACTGAGGTGAAACAGCAAACAGTCAGATGAAGAGACAGAGAGAGAGAGAGAAAGAGAGAGAGAGAGAGCGAAAGAGAGAGGGAGCGAGAGAGAGAGAGAGAGAGAGAGAGAGAGAGAGAGAGAGAGAGAGAGAGAGAGAGAGAGAGAGAGAGAGAGAGAGAGAGAGAGAGAGGGAGAGGGAGAGAGAGTGAGGGAGAAATAGAGAGAGAGTGAGGGAGCGAGAGAGAGAAAGAGAGAGAGAGAGAGAGAGAGGTTGGAGAGAGTGAGTGAAGAGAGAGACAGAGTGAGTGAAGAGAAAGAGAGAGTGAGTGAGACACCATTGTAAATACAACCTATGTTTATTTATTATCCCTTTTGTAATTTAACTATTTGCACATCATTACAACACTGTATATAGACATAATATGGCATTTGTAATGTCTTTATTCTTTTGGAACTTCTGTGAGTGTAATGTTTACTGTTGTTTTTTTATTGTTTATTTTACTTTTGTTAATTATCTATTTCACTTGCTTTGGAAATGTAAACATCTGTTTCCCATGCCAATAAATTCCTTAAATTGAAATTGATTCATGCAGTCTCCTCTGAGATGTTGAGATGTGTCTGTTACTGTAATAAGAAAATGCACTGAGGTCAAATGCTGCGCTGAGAAATGTAATGATGCCAAAAAAGCAGCAGATAAATCTGGCACTATGTTTGATAAAGCAAAGTTATTGTAAATGAAGAAATCTTGTGACCAAGCTAAACAAAGGAAAGAAGAAGGGATTCTATCAGAACAAAATGTAAGTAGAGGGTGGCGGGAATAAACTGTGGAGAACGTTGAACGCTATTATGGGTAGGAATTTGAACATGTCCGCCACTTTTGTTAAATCAGAGGGTATATTTACTACATTTCTGAGGCTGGTAACTTTAATGAACTGGGTCTTCCTTTCCTGTGGCGGTCCTTATGAGAGCCAGTTTCATCATAGCGCTTGATGGTTTTGGCAACTGCACTTGAACAAACGTTCAAAGTTCTTGAAATTTTCCCAATTTTCCCCAAATGCATGTTTTTTTCTTTGTATTATCTTTTACCAGATCTATTGTGTTATATTCTCCTACATTATTTTCACATGTTCACAAGCTTCAAAGTGTTTCCTTTCAAAATGGTATCAAGAATATACATATCCTTGCTTCAGGGCCTGAGCTACAGGCAATTAGATTTGGGTTTGTCATTTGAGGTGACAATTGAAAAAAAGGGGCAGATCCATAATTAAGAGGTTAAAGTAATGATGGATTGTCGTTTCTCTTTGTTTATTTGGTCTGTTCTTGACAGAATATGGACTTGATCTTTTACCAAATAGGGCTATCTTCTGTATACCACCCATACCATGTCACAACACAACTGATTGGCTCAAATGCATTAAGAAGTAAAGACATTCCACAAAATGAACTTTTAACAAGGTAAACCTGTTAATCAAAATGCATTCCAGGTGACTACCTCATGAAGCTGGTTGAGAGAATGCCAAGCGTGTGAAAAACCGTCATCAAGGCAAAGGGTGGCTACTTTGAAGAATCTCAAATATAAAATATACAGTGGCTTGCTAAAGTATTCACCCCCTTGGTATTTTTCCTATTTGTTGCCTAACAACCTGGAATTAAAAAAGATTTTGGGTGGGTTGTATCATTTGATTTACACAACATGCCTAGCACTTTGAAGATGCAAAATATGATGCAAGAAACAAGGGAAAAAAACAGAAAACTTGAGTGTGCATAAGTATTCATCGCCCCCAAAATCAGTACTTTGTAGAACCACCTTTTGCAGCAATTACAGCTGCAAGTCTCTTGGGGTATGTCTCTATAAGCTTGGCACATCTAGCCAATGGGATATTTCCCATTACTCAAGGAAAAACTTCTCCAGCACCTTCAAGTTGGATGTGTTCCGCTGGTGTGCAGCAATCTTTAAGTCATTCTACAGATTCTCAATTGGATTGAGGTCTTGGCTTTGACTAGGCCATTCCAAGACATTTAAATGTTTTCCCTTAAACCACTCAAGTGTTGCATTAGCAGTATGCTTAGGGTCGTTGTCCTGCTGGAAGGTGAACCTCCGTCCCAGTCTCAAATCGCTAGAAGACTGAAACAGGTTTCCCTCAAGAATTTCACAGTAATTAGCGCCATCCATCATTCCTTCAATTCTGACCAGTTTCCCAGTCCCTGCTGATGAAAAACATCCCCACAGCATGATACTGCCACCACCATGCTTCAATGTGGGGATGGTGTTCTAGTGGTGATGAGAGGTGTTGTGTTTGCGCCAGACATACCATTTTCCTTGATGGCCAAAAATATTTTTTTTTGTCTCATCTGACCAGAGTACCTTCTTCCATGTGTTTGGGGAGTCTCGCACATACCTTTTGGCGAACACCAAACATGTCTTAATTTTTTCTTTAAGCAATGGCTTTTTCTGGCCACTCTCCGTAAAGAACAGCTCTGTGGAGTGTACGGCTTAAAGTGGTCCTATGGACAGATACTCCAATCTCCGCTGTGGAGCTTTGCAGCACCTTCAGGGTTATCTTTGGTCTCTTTGTTGCCTCTCTGATTAATGCCCTCCTTGTCTGATCCATGAGTTTTGGTGTGCGGCCCTCTCTTGGCAGGTTTGTTGTGTTGCCATATTCTTTCCATTTTTTAATAATGGATTTAATGGTGCTCCGTGGGATGTTCAAAGTTTCATATATTTTTTTTATAACCCAACCCTCATCTGTACTTCTCCACAACTTTGTCCCTGACCTGTTTGGAGAGCTCCTTAGTCTTCATGGTGCCGCTTGCTTGGTGGTGTCCCTTGCTTAGTGGTGTTGCAGACTCTGAGGCCTTTTAGAACAGGTGTATATATACTGAGATCATGTGACAGATCATGTGACACTTAGATTGCAAACAGATGGACTTTAACTAATTATGTGACTTCTGAAGTTAATTGGTTGCACCAGATCTTATTTAGGGGCTTCATAGCAAAGGGGGTGAATGTATATGCACGCACCACTTTTCCGTTGTCTATTTTTTAGAATTTTTTGAAACAAGTTATTCTTTTCATTTCACTTCACCAATTTGGACTATTTTGTGTATGTCCATTACATGAAATTCAATTAATAATCCATTTAAATTACAGGTTGTAATGCAACAAAATAGGAAAAATGCCACGGAGGGGAATGCATCTGCAAGAAGCATCAGAAATATGCGTTGTATGAAATTACTATAAACTTTCTCCTTTCAACTAACATTGTGTTAGACTTTGTTGAACATTTAGTTCCACACAATCATATAATCATAATCAAGTCCCCCCCCAAAAAAATCCAGCAGCAGATACAATATGTGGTTGTACTTCAGAAAACTGCCAAAGTTATGCTGCAACTGCACCTGTTTACCCGAGTTTACCTGAGTACCTGTTTGATTCACGTCCACTTGGGCGTGGTCCATTTTGAAGACCAGTTGCATGTGTTGCTTTTCTCACAGTCTGCTGTGTCTGACTAACACTTTGTCATGCTCAGTGACTCACAATGCAACAAATGTATTAAAATCATTTTGTCATAAAATACAGCTAAACTCTCTACATTTCTAAATGCCTTCCTATAATACGTCTACTTTTCATTTTCTCAACAATTCATTGTTACTTTTTAATTTGGCATAAACGTAAGGAATGTGTCAGTGGTTGAATGGTAGGATATGTAGGAAGCACGGGTGTGTTTCCTGGTGAGTGTACTGTACTGTAGGTGTGTCTGCCTGTGAGAACCAGAGCAAATAGCTGGGGCTACAGTCACCGTGAGTCAGAGAGATTGTCCCAAATGGCACCCTATTCCTTATTTAGTGCACTACTTTGCTCCTATTGGGCTCTGTTCAAAAGTAGTGCACTGTATAGGGAATAAGGTGCGATTTGGGAAGCATGCAGAGCCCCTCATGACTACAATACATACACAGCCACCGTAGCATAGAGGCAGAGAAGAGGGAAAGTATTTTAGAATTAGAAGAGAGGGATGAATGTGTTGTGGACGTGTTGAACTATTCTGGACCAGAAGTCCCAGAAAAACAGAAGTCCCCACAAGAATAGTAAACGAACAGAAATTTGACTAACTGGGGACATTTTGTTAGTCCCCACAAGGTCAAATGCTATTTCTATGGGGGTTTAGGGTTAAGGTTAGAATTAGTGTTAGGGTTAGAATTAGGTTTAGGGTTAGAATTAGGGTTAGGAGCTAGGTTTAGGGTTAAGGTTAGGTTTTTGGGTCAAGGTTAGGGTAAGGGTAAGAGTACAGGTTAGTGTTAGGTTTAGGGTTAAGGGTTAGGGTAAATAGGATATTGAATGGGACTGAATTGTGTTTCCCCACAAGGTTAGCTGTACAAGACTGTATGTGTGTGTGTGTATGTGCTTGTGCGTGCGTGTGTGTCTGCCCATTGGACAGATCTACAAACACATTGACAAACATCCTGGAGCAGCCAAATACGATAAGACAGATAAACATTGTGAACGTCTTGATACAGATGTTTTCCATCAGTTTGAACAAGAAGGTCCACATGCCAATAGTAAAACACTAAAAACCCAAACGATGATAATAAACTGCAATTCCAATCCTCCGATTGGACAATACAAGCAGTGTGTTCAGTAGAGAATAGCCAGCCTCTTGTCTGTTTCATTTTTTCATGAGATCAGTTGATAGATCATGGGGTAAGTATTTGTGATATGTCAGGCCTGATCCTCAGTGTAACCGTAGGATGTTGTGTTGTTGTCCTCAATGTAACCTTAGGATGTTGTGTTGTTGTCCTCAGTGTAACATTAGGATGTTGTGTTGTTGTCCTCAGTGTAACCTTAGGATGTTGTGTTGTTGTCTGTAACCTTAGGATGTTGTGTTGTTGTCCTCAGTGTAACCTTAGGATGTTGTGTTGTTGTCTGTAACCTTAGGATGTTGTGTTGTTGTCCTCAGTGTAACCTTAGGATGTTGTGTTGTTGTCCTCAGTGTAACCGTAGGATGTTGTGTTGTTGTCCTCAGTGTAACCGTAGGATGTTGTGTTGTTGTCCGTAACATTAGGATGTTGTGTTGTTATCCCCCCCCCCGATATGGAATGAACTCCAAGATAGACTTCAAGTAGGAACCTGTAGTTCCCCTACAGTCCTTTTAAGACACGAATAGGCCATTGTATGCATATTTCTGTATATTGGATATAGAGCTTTCTTTGTATCCAGGAGTCCCTTGTTGAAGAGACTTGGATCTCAATGTTGATGTCAAAATAAAACAAACAAATAAAAGAAAAGTGTTGACTCACTTGTACATGTTGGAGCTACTATAGTCTTCTTTTAAACTTTTGAGACATCTTGCTTTCATTGAAACGGAGTTCTAAATGTCTTCCTCTTCTGTGGTAGCTTGGAAATGTCCTTCTGATCGTTTTCTGGGCCTCTTCTGTGGTAGCTTGGAAATGTCATTCTGATCGTTTTCTGGGCCTCTTCTGTGGTAGCTTGGAAATGTAATTCTGATCGTTTTCTGGGCCTCTTCTGTGGTAGCTTGGAAATGTCATTCTGATCGTTTTCTGGGCCTCTTCTGTGGTAGCTTGGAAATGTCATTCTGGTCATTTTCTTGAGTACAATTGGAGGTAACTGCCAAAATAATGGAAATTATTGAATAAATGAGAGATACAAAGTATGTTGAAAGCAGGTGGGTCATTCTCACGAAACTGACATTTGACCCTAAAATTCTAAAGTGCAATTTTTCACAAAATGTCCTCTAGGATTTATTATCTATTTATCTCTTTATCTATTTATCTATAAATGATCTATTTCATAATTATCTATTTTAAAAAAAATAATCTGATATTATACATTTTACCACAATTTCCACAACTACCAAGGCAAAAAAGTATCATTACCGCAACAGTTTGCAAAGTCCCAAAAAAGTAATAAACAAATCAATTGAAATGTTATTTGTTTACATTGCTCCACTAATGAGAAGGCCTGAGTTTAACCCTCAGCAGAGTCGCCAAAAACTGGATGTTCCGGTTTTCAGGGATAAAGCTGTTTGCAACCTAGCTTTCATTTCCTTTAAACCTAGCTTCTCCTACGCCTGCTACGTTACGTTAGCCTGAGTTAAACATAGTACTGATATTTATTTTTATTCTTGAAAATGTATTTTATAATGTATCTCATTACTGTGGCAAAATCTTTACTCGCACATATTTGGATAAAGAACACAGGTCACACTATCAGAAGAAGCCAAAATTGCTCAAGTATAAATTGTATTTGTCCTGATATTTTCCTAAATATTGGTGTATTACGGTAATGATGAGCAGGTTTCAGAGATGAGATTGAATGTTTCGGTAATGAGTGTTATATGACTTGCCATTTAAAACCTGTACTGATCTCTATCAGAGACTCAGTAACCCAATGCATCATCGGACTGTACCACTTGTTAACCCCCAATTACTTCCATAACACTAAAATCACGGATCTTAATGCAATTTACTAAAATACCCCTTATTTCAGTTTAAGTATACGCACTGTAATTAAATTAATGTATTTTCAAAAGTCGAAAGAACTGAATCTTAACGAAGTGACTTAAACAAATAAAGAATTATCCAAGGTCTTGACAGCTAATTGTTGTATTAGGATGTGGATATTTGTGGTTGTAAGGTATTTGAGATGTACAGGGCATTCGGAAAGTAATCAGACCCCTTGACTTTTTCATAATGTTGTTACGTTACAGCCTTATTATACAATGGATTAAGTTGTTTTTTCCCCCACATTAATCTACACTCAATATCCCATAATGACAAAGCAAAAACGTATATATATATTTTTTTAAATTGTTACAAATTTATTACAAATAAAAAACTGAAATGTCACATGTACATAAGTATTCAGACCCTTTACTCAGTACTTTGTTGAAGCACATTTGGCAGCAATTACAGCCTCAAGTCTTCTTGGGTATGATGCTACAAGCTTGGCACACCTGTATTTGGGGAGCTTCTCCCGTTCTTCACTGCAGATTCTCTCAAGCTCTGTCAGGTTGGATGGGGAGCGTCGCTGCACAGCTATTTTCAGGTCTCTCCAGAGATGTTCGATCGGGTCAAGTCCGGGCTCTGGCTGGGCCACACAAAGACATTTAGAGACTTGTCCCAAAGCCACTCCTGTGTTGTCTTGGCTGTCGTTGTCCTGTTGGAAGGCCCCAGTCTGAGGTCATGAGCCCTCTGGAGCAGGTTTTCATCAAGGATCTCTCTGTACTTTGCTCCATTCATCTTTCCCTCAATCCTGACTAGTCTCCCAGTCCCTGCCGCTGAAAAACTTCCCCACAGCATGATGCTGCCACCCCAATGCTTCACCGTTGGGATGATGCCAGGTTTCCTCCAGACGTGATGCTTGGCATTCAGGCCAAATCTTTGTTTCATCAGACCAGAGAATCTTGTTTCTCATGGTCTGAGAGTCCTTTAGGGGCCTTTTGGAAAACTCCAAGTGGGCTGTCATGTGCCTTTTACTGAGGAGTGGCTTCTGTCTGGCCACTCTACCCTAAAGGCCTGATTGGTGGAGTGCTGCATAGACGGTTGTTCTTCTGGAAGGTTCTCCCATCTCCACAGAAGAGGAACTCTGGAGCTCTGTCAGAGTGACCATCGGGTTCTTGGTCACCTCCCTGACCAAGGCCCTTCTCCCTCGAGTGCTCAGTTTGGGATATTAAACAACAGTATAGATACATTTGAAAACAGATACACATGTCAAAATTGAGGATATCCTCATTTAGGTGGTGTGGATGCTCTTTGCTGAAACACAAACTGCTGATTGTGGTTTAAAGTAAGTGGTTTTTAAATGGTTTTACACTCCATACATCTTGACAAACCCCTATAAAGAGTGGTCCCAGTAAATAAATAAAATTTACCAGCACAACACACCCATTGACTATACATTTGAATGAGCTTATCATCAATATTGAAATTAAGGTTCTCATTACCGAAACTGACCTAAAAATGACGTGGTAATGAGAGCAGCTGTGTGTTTCGGTAATGATAGGCCCTTAGCTCAATCTGCAAATAATGGAATACAGCCATTATGAGTCAGCAAACAATTGACCATATCACTAAAGGCCATTCGTGCGTCCATATTGGTAAGGTAATCGTTCTCTTACCTTTACCTGATTTGAGCTTTTTGTTGTTGCCGCTTTAGTAATGACAAGGCCAAGTGGGGTTAAGGGGGTGTTGGAGAATAAGAACGTCATTCTGAATAAGCGAACACATGAACTTGTGCTCATCTAAGGACTACAACTCTAGATGATGCATCATGGGTAAATAAAATGAAATAAGCTATTAGCATCTCTTCATGCTTAGGGTCATGTATGAAAATGCTGGGCAGGACATTATTTTGGCTACCCTGGCTATGCCCCCATAGGATGACAATGCCCCCGTCCACAGGGTTGGAATGGTTTGATGAGCAAGTGTAACGGACGTGAAATGGCTAGCTAGTTAGCGGTGGTGCGAGCTAATAGCGTTTCAAATCGGTTACGTCACTCGCTTTGAGACCTTGAAGTAGTGGTTCCCCTTGCTCTGCAAGGGCCGCGGCTTTTGTGGAGCGATGGGTAACGATGCTTCGTGGGTGACTGTTGTTGATGTGTGCAGAGGGTCCCTGGTTCGCGCCCGGGTCGGGTCGAGGCGAGGGGACGCCATAAAGTTAAACTGTTACACAAGAAAACGATGTAAACCACATGCCATGGCCGTCTCAGTCCCCAGATCTCAAACCCAATTGAACACTTATGGGAGATTCTGGAGCAGCGCCAGAGACTGTGGTTTTACACCACTATCAAATGATGGAATTTCTCGTGGAAGAATGGTGTCTCATCCCTCCAATGGAGTTCCTACAGCTACTGTAGGTCAGGAAGGCAGAGTTATCAGAAACCAAAATCCCTCTACTGAACACGTAGTGTAAAAACTAAAAACAGACAAACAGCTACTAATATCTAACTATCTTGCAAACACGCATATCATAGATCACGGAAATATGGCTATTGTTATGTTGTTGCCATAGTTACTTTGTCATTTGATGATGGGATGCTTTCGGGATTTCCCCACCGCGCTCACATGATTCAGACAGTCAGGCAAGCCTTCCCCAGAGCCTCCCCACCCCTATCCCTTCTTCTGATAGGCTACAGAGAAGATAATGAAGAGGGGGGAAAAAGCAGGGAATGAGAGACAGACTGAATTGTGGTTTCCACTGTGAGTTGTGAGTCACAAACACGAGGGAGGGACAGAGAAGGAGGCTGAAAAAAATACTATTCTGGGATGGTTGGCTGCTATAGCAACATAATAAGCAAGGGGGCAGGTTATTGCAGGGATGTTTCCATAGCAATGCCCTGTGTGTGTATATAAATATCAGATGCCAAAAAGAGGTTGTAAGTGCTGTGACAAACTATGCAGAAATGTAGTGCAGTCAAAAAAAACTTTTCTTTATACTATTATTGCGTGGTGAAGAGATAGTTTGTCTACAGGACTGAAAATATGTCCCTGTACTTTGAGCTTTTCCGGGATTACCCTCTCATAGCTAACAGCTTTGGCATGTTATGTCTTGTTACAGCCGACCACAGCACTGAACAATCAACCACCCTCCACTTAGGGAACAGAGTTACCTCAGTACTTTGCTCAAGGTGCGTAACACTCTACCTAGAATTTCAACAGCCAGCGGAAAAGTTGATAAACACCCTTTTATTTTTGCTACTTTAAGGCTAAAGGCAATGACAGTTTTGAGTTTTATCTGACGTGTCACATCAGCAGTTCCTTCTATTCACTGATAAACCGTTTCTCAATGAGGATGCCCCCCCTGTTGTTGTTCGAGTCAGAGGTTTTTACTATTTACGCAGTGTGTGATAAAAACAACACTTTGCAACAGTTTGGTGTAGCCCTCGTCAATGCTCCTTTAGGTCTTTACTCAGACACATACCTTCCTGTGAGCTCTGCATTCCTCTATTGGTTGGGCGCGTTCCAGAAGTCTAACACTGCAGTGTGGCAACGATTGGCAATGAATCCTGTTAAAAAAGTAGGTGTTGTTGTAATTCTATCTGTTGAGGTCGTGAGTTAAACCCGTCTAAGCTGTCTTTATCTATGTGACTCAAACGTATGCCGCAGGGACTCATGTGGACACCACCCGTGGTAGCTAGACCTTAAACAAACCAAGTCCCAAATACACCAATAAGGTACCCTGGTTTTACCTGAGTGTCTCGAGTGTATTAGGGTCCAATAGTGTGCTCACTTACCACTACCCTCCCGCAGGCCTCGCCCGAGAAACCTATATTGAGAAGTATTTAAATTATTCTATATCTCTGCAGAATGTAAGCGATGGCATTTATCTATTTCAAAAACAGACACTGAGACGCACGTGCTATTTACACACGTCATATTAACTTTTGCTCTTTGTTTGATCAATATCAAATCCGAGATATCTTGTAGATTTTGTCAAAACAATGATCAATAGTTCTCGGCTGAGCCTGTGACTTTAGTGAGCACTGCAGTTGTGCTTTGGTAAACGACAACAATTTCAATGCCCCACCTCCCAACTTTGGAAATATGAGCCTGAGGAACTAAGGGGTCTCATATCCAAAAATGCAGGGGCTGCCTGTCTGTTTTCCTTCTCCGTCCCCCTCTTCTCTCCCTCTCTCTCTGCTTTCTGGTATGTAGCAATGACATAGTGTTCTCTCTTCTCTTCTCTCTCTCTTTCTCCCTCCCTCCCTCTCTCCCTCTCTCTCTCTCTCTCTCTCTCTCTCTCTCTCTCTCTCTCTCTCTCTCTCTCTCTCTCTCTCTCTCTCACACACACACACACACACACACACACACACACATACACACAGTCCTACAGAGCAGCTGGAATGATATACAGTCGTGGCCAAAAAATATTGTCACACTTTTTTCTAGTAACTCACAATTTTCTCTAAAAATAAGTTGACATTGACCACAAGTATTATATTACAGAACGTTTGTTTTTGATTCAGAACTTATTATATCAATTTAAATCAGAAAATAAACAGAAATGGCATTGACAAAATTATTGACACCCTAGACTTAATATTTGGTAGCACAGTCTTTGGTCAAAATAACTGCAATCAAGCGCTTCCTATAATCATCAATGAGCTTCCTGCACCACTGTACTGGCAGTTTGGTCCGCTCCTCTTGTGCAAACTGCTCCAGGTCTCCCAGATTAGAAGGGTGGCTTCTCCCAACTGTTGATTTCAGATCCCTCCATATAATGTTCAATTAGACTTAGATCTGAACTCATCGCTGGCCACTTCAGAAACGTCCAGAGTTTTTGTGATGAACCATTCCTCGTGCTGTTTTGAAGTGTGTTTTGGGGGTCATTGTCCTGTTGGAATACCCATTACCTTTGACGGAGACCCAGCTGTCTGACACTGGATCCGACATTGCGCTCCAAAAAATGCCTTGGTATTCTCCTCACATCATAATGCCATGTACAGGTTCAAGGCACCCAGTGCCAGAGGCCTCAAAGCAACTCCAAAACATGACTGAACCTCCTCCATGTTGGACTGTAGGGAAGGTGTTCTTTTCTTTGAAGGCTTCATTTTGTTTTCTGTAAATATAGAGATTGTGTGCTTTACCAAAAAACTCTAATTTGGTCTCATCTATCAAAAGGACATTCTCCCAGAAGGTTTGGGCATGTTCAGGTGTGTTTTGGCAAATTGCAGTCTGGCTTTCTTTTTTCTCTCTCTCAGCAGTGGGGTCCTTCTGGGTCTCCTACCACATACCCCCCTTTCATTGAGTTGGCAATGGACGGTGCAAGTTGAAACTGTTGTACCTTGTGTGTGAAGGTCAACTTGAAACTGTCATACCTTGTGTGTGAAGGTCAACTTGAAACTGTCATACCTTGTGTGTGAAGGTCAACTTGAAACTGTCGTACCTTGTGTGTGAAGGTCAACTTGAAACTGTCGTACCTTGTGTGTGAAGTTCAACTTGAAACTGTCGTACCTTGTGTGTGAAAATCAACTTGAAACTGTTGTACCTTGTGTGTGAAGGTCACCTTGAAACTGTCGTACCTTGTGTGTGAAGGTCAACTTGAAACTGTCGTACCTTGTGTGTGAAGGTCAACTTGAAACTGTCGTACCTTGTGTGTGAAGGTCAACTTGAAACTGTCGTACCTTGTGTGTGAAGGTCAACTTGAAACTGTCGTACCTTGTGTGTGAAGGTCAACTTGAAACTGTCGTACCTTGTGTGTGAAGCTCAACTTGAAACTGTCGTACCTTGTGTGTGAAGGTCAACTTGAAACTGTCATACCTTGTGTGTGAAGGTCAACTTGAAACTATCATACCTTGTGTGTGAAGGTCAACTTGAAACTGTCGTACCTTGTGTGTGAAGGTCAACTTGAAACTGTCGTACCTTGTGTGTGAAGGTCAACTTGAAACTGTTGTACCTTGTGTGTGAAGGTCAATTTGAAACTTTTGTACCTTGTGTGTGAAGGTCAACTTGAAACTGTCGTATCTTGTGTGTGAAGGTCAACTTGAAACTGTGTGGCAGTTATTCGAGGTGCTTTCTCCACCATTCTAACAATCCATCGCTGCAATCTTCCATCAAGTTTTCTCTTGCGGCCACGTCCAGGGAGGTTGGCTACAGTGGTATGGGCCTTAAACCTCTTGATAACATTACGTACAGGGGAAACAGTGACACAAAACAGGAGAATGAGTCCTTTTATCTATTCAAACTAGTTGAATGAGGGATTCTTATATTGCAGGCACCTGCAACTCACCACAGGTGAGTTCAATTCCAAAGTAAAGAAAACCTGCTAAAAATCAAATCATTTCTAACTACTTCTAGAAGGCGCCAATAAAATTGTCGTGCCATTTTAATACTTATTTGTGGAATAAGCTATCATTTAGTAAATTATTCAGATTTTTTTGTTTTGTTGCAAACCAAAGACCCTAACCCATATGTGGATACCAAAGGATTTTTTTAATTTCAACAGTTTTATGGAAGAAATTGTACATTATTTGAAAAAGTGCAAGGGTTGAAAAAAAATAAGTCCAAACATTGTTTACGTACTCAATATATCAGACTATGTTGCCGTGGCTCCCTGCCTGGTGAGTGTTGAGATGTTCATATCAGACAGTGCATAAATCCCAAATGGCACCTTATTCCATATGTAGTGCACTACTTTTAACCAGAGCCCTATGAACATGCTCTATTGCCCTGGTCAGAAGTAGTGAACTACATAAGGAATAGGGTGCCATTTGGGACAAGTGCACTGTCTTCTTCCACAGCCCCATTCAGCTATTTCACCCTTGCCACAGTCATAACCCCTGCCCTCTGACCCTTACCATTCCATTCCAATGCTAAATGACTCTGCCTTTGTGTTTTAGTGCCACTGCAAAACACAGCTTCATGACCCCTTTAAGTGTGTGTACCAACTGACTGGAGGCTGCAGGGAGGGGAGGGAGACAGCGGGGAGGGGAGGGAGACAGGGCAGAGGGGAGGGAGACAGCGGAGAGGGGAGGGAGACAGGGCAGAGGGGAGGGAGACAGCGGAGAGGGGAGGGAGACAGCGGGGAGGGGAGGGAGACAGCGGAGAGGGGAGGGAGACAGGGCAGAGGGGAGGGAGACAGGGCAGAGGGGAGGGAGACAGGGCAGAGGGGAGGGAGACAGCGGGGAGGGGAGGGAGACAGGGCAGAGGGGAGGGAGACAGGGCAGAGGGGAGGGAGACAGCGGGGGGGGGAGGGAGACAGCGGAGAGGAGAGGGAGACAGCGGAGAGGGGAGGGAGACAGCGGAGAGGGGAGGGAGACAGGGCAGAGGGGAGGGAGACAGCGGAGAGGGGAGGGAGACAGGGCAGAGGGGAGGGAGACAGCGGGGAGGGGAGGGAGACAGCGGGGAGGGGATGGAGACAGCGGAGAGGGGAGGGAGACAGCGGAGAGGAGAGGGAGACAGGGCAGAGGGGAGGGAGACAGGGCAGAGGGGAGGGAGACAGCGGGGAGGGGAGGGAGACAGCGGAGAGGAGAGGGAGACAGCGGAGAGGGGAGGGAGACAGCGGAGAGGGGAGGGAGACAGGGCAGAGGGGAGGGAGACAGCGGAGAGGGGAGGGAGACAGGGCAGAGGGGAGGGAGACAGCGGGGAGGGGAGGGAGACAGCGGGGAGGGGAGGGAGACAGCGGGGAGGGGAGGGAGACAGCGGAGAGGAGAGGGAGACAGGGCAGAGGGGAGGGAGACAGCGGAGAGGGGAGGGAGACAGCGGGGAGGGAGACAGGGCAGAGGGGAGGGAGACAGGGCAGAGGGGAGGGAGACAGGGCAGAGGGGAGGGAGACAGCGGGGAGGGGAGGGAGACAGCGGAGAGGGGAGGGAGACAGGGCAGAGGGGAGGGAGACAGGGCAGAGGGGAGGGAGACAGGGCAGAGGGGAGGGAGACAGCGGGGAGGGGAGGGAGACAGCGGGGAGGGGAGGGAGACAGCGGAGAGGGGAGGGAGATAGGGCAGAGGGGAGGGAGACAGCGGGGAGGGAGACAGCGGAGAGGGGGGGGGAGACAGGGCAGAGGGGAGGGAGACAGCGGGGAGGGGAGGGAGACAGCGGAGAGGAGAGGGAGACAGCGGGGAGGGGAGGGAGACAGGGCAGAGGGGAGGGAGACAGGGCAGAGGGGAGGGAGACAGCGGGGAGGGGAGGGAGACAGCGGAGAGGGGAGGGAGACAGGGCAGAGGGGAGGGAGACAGGGCAGAGGGGAGGGAGACAGCGGGGAGGGGAGGGAGACAGCGGGGAGGGGAGGGAGACAGCGGAGAGGGGAGGGAGACAGGGCAGAGGGGAGGGAGACAGGTCAGAGGGGAGGGAGACAGGGCAGAGGGGAGGGAGACAGGGTAGAGGGGAGGGAGACAGCGGAGAGGAGAGGGAGACAGGGCAGAGGGGAGGGAGACAGCGGGGAGGGGAGGGAGACAGCGGAGAGGGGAGGGAGACAGGGCAGAGGGGAGGGAGACAGGTCAGAGGGGAGGGAGACAGGGCAGAGGGGAGGGAGACAGGGCAGAGGGGAGGGAGACAGGGCAGAGGGGAGGGAGACAGGGCAGAGGGGAGGGAGACAGGGCAGAGGGGAGGGAGACAGCGGGGAGGAGAGGGAGACAGCGGAGAAGGGAGGGAGACAGCGGGGAGGGGAGGGAGACAGGGCAGAGGGGAGGGAGACAGGGCAGAGGGGAGGGAGACAGCGGGGAGGGGAGGGAGACAGGGCAGAGGGGAGGGAGACAGGGCAGAGGGGAGGGAGACAGGGCAGAGGGGAGGGAGACAGGGCAGAGGGGAGGGAGACAGGGTAGAGGGGAGGGAGACAGGGCAGAGGGGAGGGAGACAGGGCAGAGGGGAGGGAGACAGGGCAGAGGGGAGGGAGACAGGGCAGAGGGGAGGGAGACAGGGCAGAGGGGAGGGAGACAGCGGGGAGGGGAGGGAGACAGCGGAGAAGGGAGGGAGACAGCGGGGAGGGGAGGGAGACAGGGCAGAGGGGAGGGAGACAGGGCAGAGGGGAGGGAGACAGCGGGGAGGGGAGGGAGACAGGGGAGAGGAGAGGGAGACAAGCACACCCACACTCAAACCACCCAGGATTGTTTTGTAAAAAGAAATATTGTAAAATGGAATTTGAAAGGTTAAAGTCATATCCCACGGTCGGCCGGGATGAATACTTAAAATAAAAGTTTGTTATTTTGCTATTTTTGTTGTTGTTATAAAGCAAAATAAGAATATTAATGTTGATAAATATGGTCTGACATCTTTTAGAAAAATGTGAAACAATTATAGAAAAATGTCAATATGTTACTATATCCTTACCACCATTAAAATATTATCTTCTGTCTAGCTTACCAAATATTGTCTTCTGTCTAGCTTACCAAATAGTGTCTTCTGTCTAGCATACTAAATAGTGTCTTCTGTCTCCCATAATAAATATTATCTTCTGTCTCCCATAATAAATATTATCTTCTGTCTCCCATAATAAATATTATCTTCTGTCTCCCATAATAAATATTATCTTCTGTCTCCCATAATAAATATTATCTTCCGTCTCCCATACTAAATAGTAACATTTGCAAGATGTTAACAAAGATATACATGAAAAAGGTTCCTGGGTTGTTGTTCGCTGTCTAATTCATTAACATTTCTAAAACTGTCTGGTATTGACAATTAAACCACTATTTCTGGTATGAATATGTCAAGACGGAGAAGATCCCAATTTAGACACAATGTTGTCTACACCCACTTCCTCTAAAGATTCTAATACATCGGTTTGTCATTCAACCAACGACAAACAAAACTAGAGCTCTCCAAACGAGAGTAACGTAACTGTCACTCTACCGTGGTAACGTCACAAACCATAGGACAAGTATGACAGTGAAATAAAGTGCGTGAGTTGAAGTGAAAGATTTAGAGAACAGGGAAGTAGAGATTGGGGTGAGGTTGGTTTCTACTTCTGCTGTGTTTGTTCTCTTCAGACCAAAACCCAAAACCTTGACTACAACCATCCCACTCTGTCCAGATGTGTGGACAGAAACAGATGCAGAGCACATGCTTACCATGCCTAATCATTCACATGGGATTAACAAAGAGAAAGAAAGGGAAAAGTAAATGAACAATGCATAGCTTTTGTTATTTTTTTTTAAATTAGCCAAACATGCTTCTTTTTGCAACTGCTTAGCTCGAATTTTCCAAAAGACCCCATAAAGTACAGAAGAAGATCATTTATTGTAAAGTTGAGCAATGAGAGAGGAAGTCAAGGTAAGAAATTAAGCGGAGGGTGGGGGTGGGAGGGGGGCAAGTTTATTCGAGGTGCTTTCTCCACCATTCTAACAATCCATCGCTGCAATCTTCCATCAAGTTTTCTCTTGCGGCCACGTCCAGGGAGGCTGGCTACAGTGGCATGGGCCTTAAACTTGTTGATAACATTACGTACGGTGGAAACAGGAAACATCAAGGTCTCTGGTGAAGGACTTGTAGCCTTGAGATTGTCCATGCTCGGCTACAATGTTGTGTCTGTCCTCCTCAGATAATTCTCTGATTTTCGTTCTTTTCTCCATGCTCGTTGAGGTACAAACAGTGACACAAAACAGGAGAATGGGTCCTTTTCTCTATTCAAACTGGTTGAGTGAGGGATTTTTACATGGCAGGCACCTGCAACTCACCACAGGTGAGTTCAGGTACAAAGTAAACGAGAATTACCAGCTAAAAATTATTTATAACTACTTCTAGAAGGTGCCAATAACATTGCCGGGGCCATTTTAGGATTTCTTTGTGGAATAAGCTAACATTGCTGTTGGATTGTAGCTGCTTGGGTTGGAGTTTTTAACTTAATTAAAAGGCCAAACTCAAGAGACTGTAGAGCCTTTAGAGACTAGGCTTGTTCTGGTCGCTGTACAGCCTTTAGAGACTAGGCTTGTTCTGGTCGCTGTACAGCCTTTAGAGACTAGGCTTGTTCTGGTCGCTGTACAGCCTTTAGAGACTAGGCTTGTTCTGGTCGCTGTACAGCCTTTAGAGACTAGGCTTGTTCTGGTCGCTGTACAGCCTTTAGAGACTTGTTCTGGTCGCTGTACAGCCTTTAGAGGCTAGGCTTGTTCTGGTCGCTGTACAGCCTTTAGAGACTAGGCTTGTTCTGGTCGCTGTACAGCCTTTAGAGACTTGTTCTGGTCGCTGTACAGCCTTTAGAGGCTAGGCTTGTTCTGGTCGCTGTACAGCCTTTAGAGGCTAGGCTTGTTCTGGTCGCTGTACAGCCTTTAGAGACTAGGCTTGTTCTGGTCGCTGTACAGCCTTTAGAGACTAGGCTTGTTCTGGTCGCTGTACAGCCTTTAGAGACTAGGCTTGTTCTGGTCGCTGTACAGCCTTTAGAGACTAGGCTTGTTCTGGTCGCTGTACAGCCTTTAGAGACTAGGCTTGTTCTGGTCGCTGTACAGCCTTTAGAGACTTGTTCTGGTCGCTGTACAGCCTTTAGAGGCTAGGCTTGTTCTGGTCGCTGTACAGCCTTTAGAGGCTAGGCTTGTTCTGGTCGCTGTACAGCCTTTAGAGACTAGGCTTGTTCTGGTCGCTGTACAGCCTTTAGAGACTAGGCTTGTTCTGGTCGCTGTACAGCCTTTAGAGACTAGGCTTGTTCTGGTCGCTGTACAGCCTTTAGAGACTAGGCTTGTTCTGGTCGCTGTACAGCCTTTAGAGACTAGGCTTGTTCTGGTCGCTGTACAGCCTTTAGAGACTAGGCTTGTTCTGGTCGCTGTACAGCCTTTAGAGACTAGGCTTGTTCTGGTCGCTGTACAGCCTTTAGAGACTAGGCTTGTTCTGGTCGCTGTACAGCCTTTAGAGACTAGGCTTGTTCTGGTCGCTGTACAGCCTTTAGAGACTAGGCTTGTTCTGGTCGCTGTACAGCCTTTAGAGACTAGGCTTGTTCTGGTCGCTGTACAGCCTTTAGAGGCTAGGCTTGTTCTGGTCGCTGTACAGCCTTTAGAGGCTAGGCTTGTTCTGGTCGCTGTACAGCCTTTAGAGACTAGGCTTGTTCTGGTCGCTGTACAGCCTTTAGAGACTAGGCTTGTTCTGGTCGCTGTACAGTCTTTAGAGACTAGGCTTGTTCTGGTCGCTGTACAGCCTTTAGAGACTAGGCTTGTTCTGGTCGCTGTACAGCCTTTAGAGACTAGGCTTGTTCTGGTCGCTGTACAGCCTTTAGAGACTAGGCTTGTTCTGGTCGCTGTACAGCCTTTAGAGACTAGGCTTGTTCTGGTCGCTGTACAGCCTTTAGAGACTAGGCTTGTTCTGGTCGCTGTACAGCCTTTAGAGACTTGTTCTGGTCGCTGTACAGCCTTTAGAGGCTAGGCTTGTTCTGGTCGCTGTACAGCCTTTAGAGACTAGGCTTGTTCTGGTCGCTGTACAGCCTTTAGAGGCTAGGCTTGTTCTGGTCGCTGTACAGCCTTTAGAGACTAGGCTTGTTCTGGTCGCTGTACAGCCTTTAGAGACTAGGCTTGTTCTGGTCGCTGTACAGCCTTTAGAGACTAGGCTTGTTCTGGTCGCTGTACAGCCTTTAGAGGCTAGGCTTGTTCTGGTCGCTGTACAGCCTTTAGAGGCTAGGCTTGTTCTGGTCGCTGTACAGCCTTTAGAGACTAGGCTTGTTCTGGTCGCTGTACAGCCTTTAGAGTCTAGGCTTGTTCTGGTCGCTGTACAGCCTTTAGAGACTAGGCTTGTTCTGGTCGCTGTACAGCCTTTAGAGGCTTGTTCTGGTCGCTGTACAGCCTTTAGAGACTAGGCTTGTTCTGGTCGCTGTACAGCCTTTAGAGTCTAGGCTTGTTCTGGTCGCTGTACAGCCTTTAGAGGCTTGTTCTGGTCGCTGTACAGCCTTTAGAGACTAGGCTTGTTCTGGTCGCTGTACAGCCTTTAGAGGCTAGGCTTGTTCTGGTCGCTGTACAGCCTTTAGAGACTAGGCTTGTTCTGGTCGCTGTACAGCCTTTAGAGACTAGGCTTGTTCTGGTCGCTGTACAGCCTTTAGAGACTTGTTCTGGTCGCTGTACAGCCTTTAGAGACTAGGCTTGTTCTGGTCGCTGTACAGCCTTTAGAGGCTAGGCTTGTTCTGGTCGCTGTACAGCCTTTAGAGACTTGTTCTGGTCGCTGTACAGCCTTTAGAGGCTAGGCTTGTTCTGGTCGCTGTACAGCCTTTAGAGACTAGGCTTGTTCTGGTCGCTGTACAGCCTTTAGAGACTTGTTCTGGTCGCTGTACAGCCTTTAGAGACTAGGCTTGTTCTGGTCGCTGTACAGCCTTTAGAGACTAGGCTTGTTCTGGTCGCTGTACAGCCTTTAGAGGCTAGGCTTGTTCTGGTCGCTGTACAGCCTTTAGAGACTAGGCTTGTTCTGGTCGCTGTACAGCCTTTAGAGACTAGGCTTGTTCTGGTCGCTGTACAGCCTTTAGAGACTAGGCTTGTTCTGGTCGCTGTACAGCCTTTAGAGACTAGGCTTGTTCTGGTCGCTGTACAGCCTTTAGAGACTAGGCTTGTTCTGGTCGCTGTACAGCCTTTAGAGGCTAGGCTTGTTCTGGTCACTGTACAGCCTTTAGAGTCTAGGCTTGTTCTGGTCGCTGTACAGCCTTTAGAGACTAGGCTTGTTCTGGTCGCTGTACAGCCTTTAGAGGCTAGGCTTGTTCTGGTCGCTGTACAGCCTTTAGAGACTAGGCTTGTTCTGGTCACTGTACAGCCTTTAGAGTCTAGGCTTGTTCTGGTTGCTGTACAGCCTTTAGAGACTAGGCTTGTTCTGGTCGCTGTACAGCCTTTAGAGGCTAGGCTTGTTCTGGTCGCTGTACAGCCTTTAGAGACTAGGCTTGTTCTGGTCGCTGTACAGCCTTTAGAGACTTGTTCTGGTCGCTGTACAGCCTTTAGAGACTAGGCTTGTTCTGGTCGCTGTACAGCCTTTAGAGACTTGTTCTGGTCGCTGTACAGCCTTTAGAGACTAGGCTTGTTCTGGTCGCTGTACAGCCTTTAGAGGCTAGGCTTGTTCTGGTCGCTGTACAGCCTTTAGAGACTAGGCTTGTTCTGGTCGCTGTACAGCCTTTAGAGACTAGGCTTGTTCTGGTCGCTGTACAGCCTTTAGAGACTAGGCTTGTTCTGGTCGCTGTACAGCCTTTAGAGGCTAGGCTTGTTCTGGTCGCTGTACAGCCTTTAGAGACTAGGCTTGTTCTGGTCGCTGTACAGCCTTTAGAGACTAGGCTTGTTCTGGTCGCTGTACAGTCTTTAGAGGCTTGTTCTGGTCGCTGTACAGCCTTTAGAGACTTGTTCTGGTCGCTGTACAGCTTGTACACTTTTATTCACGCCATATTTCCCTGTAGGTCTACGCTCTACATACCAATATGCTTTAGACACACGTAGAGCTCAGTTGAACAATACCAGTCCTTATTGTAGGAATGGGATCAAGGAATAGGGAACCATAGATGTTGTCTATGTTGGGAACGCCCCAAGTCTTGTTGCTATGGTGACTATCATAATGAATTTGGTGTGTGTAAACGAATTCTCATGTTACGGTAGGCTTTAGCCGTGATCTACAGGACGAGTGAGTCATTCAACCGCTGTAAGACTCAGGTCTGGCACCACTGTCTTGTGTTGTGGGAACATTTCCATAGTGTGTGTGTGTTTGTGTGTGATTTCCATGGGACCACAGAACAAACTAAAATGGCGGTCAGATTGTATAACTCATAACTAGTGTTACTCATAAGAAATATCTGGATATAGTCTCAGACAGTCACCAGCCACACATCACGTGAGTCTCAGGACACAAGACAAGACTTAACTTTGGGATATTGTCCTTGAGTGTGCAGCTACACTCCCCTACGTACAGTGGGGCAAAAAAGTATTTAGTCAGCCACCAATTGTGCAAGTTCTCCCACTTAAAAAGATGAGAGAGGCCTGTAATTTTCATCATAGGTACACATCAACTATGACAGACAAAATGAGAAAACAAAATCCAGAAAATCACATTGTAGGATTTTTAATGAATTTATTTGCAAATTATGGTGGAAAATAAGATTTCTGGCTCTCACAGACCTGTAACTTCTTCTTTAAGAGGCTCCTCTGTCCTCCACTCGTTACCTGTATTAATGGCACCTGTTTGAACTTGTTATCAGTATAAAAGACACCTGTCCACAACCTCAAACAGTCACACTCCAAACTCCACTATGGCCAAGACCAAAGAGCTGTCAAAGGACACCAGAAACAAAATTGTAGACCTGCACCAGGCTGGGAAGACTGAATCTGCAATAGGTAAGCAGCTTGGTTTGAAGAAATCAACTGTGGGAGCAATTATTAGGAAATGGAAGACATACAAGACCACTGATAATCTCCCTCGATCTGGGGCTCCATGCAAGATCTCACCCCGTGGGGTCAAAATGATCACAAGAACGGTGAGCAAAAATCCCAGAACCACACGGGGGGACCTAGTGAATGACCTGCAGAGAGCTGGGACCAAAGTAACAAAGCCTACCATCAGTAACACACTACGCCGCCAGGGACTCAAATCCTGCAGTGACCAAAAAGCTACATTTTAGTCTCATCTGACCAGAGTACCTCTTATTTAGGGGCTTCATAGCAAAGGGGTGAATACATATGCACGCACCACTTTTACATATTTATTTTATTTTCAAATTTTTGGAAACAAGTATTTTTTTTTCATTTCACTTCACCAATTTGGACTATTTTGTGTATGTCCATTACATGAAATTCAAATAAAAATCCATTTAAATTAAGGTTGTAATGGAACAAAATAAGAAAAATGCCACGGGGGGAATACATTTGCAAGGCACTGGATGCATGAAAATACCCTCATATAAAAAGTGACATTAAGTAATGTTGTTTAATATGAAACATTTGATGCAAATCCAAAATGGTGGAGTATAGGGCCTAATTTACAAATGTTAGCTTCACTGTCCAAACACAGACTGAGTGTATATTCAGCAGTATGATAATGTGACTGCCATAGATATAAAGTATAATACTGTATAATACTAGAGTGGTTATATGACTGCCATAGATATACAGTATAATACTAGAGTGGTTATATGACTGCCATAGATATACAGTATAATACTAGAGTGGTTATGTGAATGCCATAAATATACAGTATAATACTAGAAGTGGTTATGTGACTGCCATAGATATACTGTATAATACTAGAGTGGTTATGTGACTGCCATAGATATACAGTACAATACTAGAATGGTTATGTGAATGCCATAGATATACAGTATAATACTAGAGTGGTTATATTTCTACTTCTATGATGGCTGTTCCCTCTTTATATAAAATAGGAGCACATAGAAGATTATTTGGTATGCATATCATCCCTTTATCCAGGCAATGTACTGTTAGCCTACAGTACAGTTCTGTCTTATTGACATTCATTTGTGTGATTATTAATCCTCTTCAGGGAATAAAGTTCAATCAATTTAAATCGAAACATATTTGTACAGCACTCTACACTGGCAAAAGGAACCAGGCATAAAACACTACACCGGCAAAAGGAACCAGGCATGACCCATTACACCGGCAAAAGGAACCAGGCATAACCCACTACACCGGCAAAAGGAACCAGGCCTAACCCATTACACCGGCAAAAGGAACCAGGCATGACCCATTACACCGGCAAAAGGAACCAGGCATGACCCATTACACCGGCAAAAGGAACCAGGCATGACCCACTACACTGGCAAAAGGAACCAGGCATGACCCATTACACCGGCAAAAGGAACCAGGCATGACCCATTACACCGGCAAAAGGAACCAGGCATGACCCATTACACTGGCAAAAGGAACCAGGCATGACCCATTACACTGGCAAAAGGAACCAGGCATGACCCATTACACTGGCAAAAGGAACCAGGCATGACCCATTACACTGGCAAAAGTGTAGGAGAAAGTAGTGCACTATAAAGTGTGTAGGAGAAAGTAGTGCACTATAAAGTGTGTAGGAGAAAGTAGTGCACTATAAAGGGTGTAGCAGAAAGTAGTGCACTATAAAGGGTGCAGCAGAAAGTAGGCCAGGTTAGGGCGGTAGTAGTACCGCCTGCAGCGGTAGCATAGGAGCCAGGTTAGGGCGGAGTTCACGTATTCAACCTGGGTAATTGTCATTCGACACCAAACAGAAGAAAACAGACTGAAACAGGGAGGGTCTGAGATTAACTTGTCCAATAAGAAACACTCGTTTTGTTGCAAGACGTTTACAGTGCACTAATGTATACAACCCAGGGCAGACCAGAGATCTTGTGGCCTACTGGTATGACATATTTGTTTATTAGGAGTCCCATGAGCTTTTGTAGAGGCAGCAGCTACTCTTCCTGGGGTCCACAAAAACACAAAACATGACAAGTAACAAAACTAACTAGGTTTCCATCCAATTGGCAACAGATTTTCATGCTAATATTCTAAAAATCCGCATTAAAACAATATGCACATTTTTTCCCACCAAAGATGTGTTTCCATCAAATTGATTTCTTGCAGATAAAAGGCTGTGCGTGATGACGTAGTACACATAAAAATACATTTTTGCAAGTAAATTCCCATGGATTTACAAGTTAAATGAGTTTCCGTCGCGTTTTCAACTCTACTTTTATAACGAGTGTGCCCGCTTTGTTATTGGCACGTGAGTCTACATTATGACATTATTATGGACAAAAGAGCGAGATTATTTTGTCAAACGGCAGCTAAACATTCATCATGTCACCAGAATAAGACCCTCAATATTTATTGGAAAGGAGCATCAAACTCGTCACCGTGCTCTTTCACCTCCCTGTAATCTGTAGACAAAAAAAACGGCATGATTTCCGAGTCATAGCGTGTCTCCCAACTTTACTTCGATATGATGGTTATTATATCAATATTTGCCCATAAAGGCGTTTCCACCGCCATTTCTCGCATAATGAATTTTAATAACACAAAAAGATCCCACCTTGTCTAGCGTATTTTGTTTTTGTCGACATTTTGGAAGTTTACGGGAAAATGTTCTGTTTCCATCAGGTCATGACATTTGTTATCCGACATGTAGGCCTACTTTATTTACTCTCATAAAAAGGTTGGATGGAGACCTGACCTGGTTAGTAACCAGGTTAGAGCGGTAGTGGTTAGAGCGTTGGACTAGTAACTGAAAGGTTGCAAGATCGAATCTCTGAGCTGACAAGGTGAACATCTGTCGTTTTGCCTCTGACCAAGGCACTGTTCCTAGGCCGTCATTGTACAATAGGATTTGTTCTTATTAACCGACTTGCCTAGTTAAATTGAGAGAAAAAAAAAGTAACGATTGAACGTCACAACCAGGCTGATGTAAACAGGAAATGCCGGTAGTTTTATAAATGCCTACAGACAATATTTGACATTAATTAAAATTAATTATACGAGAAATTACGGCGGAAACGCCTTTATGGGCAAATGTTGATATAATAACCATCATATCGAAGTAAACTTGGGAGTCACGCTATGACATGTGTGGTCCTCCCGCTACGACTCACCGTTAAAGCATGCAGTTTATTAGTCTACAGATTAAATAAATGATGATGAACTTTACAGGGTGGTGAAAAGAGCAAGGTGATGAGCTGGATGCTCTTTTCCAATTAATATAGAGGGTCTTATTCCGGTGACATGATGATCGATGCTTGGCTGCCGTTTGACAAATAAAATAATATCACTCTTATCCATAATAATCTCATAATATAGGCTGGCTACCCGCGCTGTATGTGCGAGCTGTTGACTAGAGTGTATGTGTCAAGACCAGGGTGGGCACATTTGCCATATAACGCACCAGTTTTTGTGCCGAAACCATCAGTAGAGTTGAAAATGTGAAGGAAACTCATTTGACTTGCATTTTGTCATTCGACACATGGGAATTTAACCGCCCCAAAAATATTTGTATGTGCATTACGTCATCACCCACAACCTTTTATCCGCAATAAATTAGTTTGATGGAAACACATCTCTGATGGGAAAATGTCTATATTGTTTTATGCAGATTTTTAAATATTAATCGGAAAATTTGCCAGTCACACAAATTAAAAATACGATATAACATTTTTTTAATAATAAAACAATACAACAAAAATTCGTGTCTAATTTGTGTTTATGTCCCCTTCAAGTCACCACCATTTCAGGAGATCTGGTTGTCAATTTTTCTTGGTGATTTTACTGTTTTCTAGAGTAGTGGGAGATGAAAGAGTTTAATTCCCTGTATAATACTGTGCTTTGAAATCATTTTAGGAATTGGGGACTGTGAAGAGACCCCTGGTGGCATGTCTTGTGGGGTATGTATGGGTGTCTGAAAATTAATGCTATTTGATTATGCAGAAATCTGGAATTTTCATTACAGTAATATTTCTCATGGAAAGTAGAACAGAAGAAGTTCATTTCGTCAACCGTCAAAAAGGAAAGACTGACATGCATGTTGTTGGACTAGTGAGACAAATTGAAAACATTCCCTGCACTGCCACTTAGGGCATGGAGATGTAAGTGAAGCCTGAGGCCTTGACAATATGCAACACGAATGCAAAGGATCTGTTCTGTGTTCCTCTTTATAACCATGCTGTAGGAAGCTGGTTAACTAACCAGTGAGTGGTCTGGCTGTGGAGTGGTCAGACCTGAATGTTGACTGTTAAAAACGAATAGGGCAATTTTGGTGATGGTTCATTTTCTTTGTACTTTCACTTGAGGACAAATCAAAAGTATGTGGACACCTGCTCGTCGAACATCTCATTCCAAAACCATGGGCATTAATATGGAGTTGGTCCCCCTTTTGCTGCTATAATAGTCTCCACTCTTCTGGGAAGGCTTTCCACTAGATGTTGGAACATTGCTGCGAGGACTTGCTTCCATTCAGCCTCAAGGGCATTAGTGAGGTCGGGTGACTGATGTTGGGCGATTAGGCCTGACTCACAGTCGGTGTTCCAATTCATCCCAAAGGACTTCAAAGGGGTTGAGGCCAGTCAAGTTCTTCCACACCGATCTCAACAAACCATTTTGGACCTCGTTTTGTGCACGGGGGGCATTGTCATGTTGAAACAGGAGACTTCCTCAAACTGTTTCCACAAAGTTGGAAGGACAGAATCGTCTAGAATGTCATTGTATGCTGTAGCATTAAGATTTCCCTTCACTGGAACTAAGGGGCCTGAACCATGAAAAACAGCCCCAGACCAGGATTCCTCCTCCACCAAACTTTACAGTTGGCACAATGCATTAGGGCAGGGAGCGTTCTCCTGGCATCCACCAAACAGATTCGTTCGTCAGACTGCCAGATGGTGAAGCGTGATTCATCACTCCAGAGAACGCGTTTCCACTGCTCCAGAGTCCAATGGCGGTGAGCTTTATACCACTCCAGCCGACGCTTGGCATTGCGCATGGTGATCTTAGGCTTGTGTGCGGCTGTTCGACCATGGAAACCCATTTCATGAAGCTCCCGACAAACTGTTATTGTGCTGACGTTGCTTCCAGGAGGCAGTTTGGAACTCGGTAGTGAGTGTTACAACCGAGGACAGATTTGTGCTACAGCACTCGGCGGTCCCGTGCTGTGAGCTTGTGTGGCCCTTGTTGCTCCTAGATGTTTCCACTTCACAATAACAGCACCTACAGTTATCCCAGGGCAGCTCTAGCAGGGCAGAAATTTGACAAACTGACTTGTTGGAAAGGTGGCATCCTATTATGATGGTGCCACGTTGAAAATCACAGAGCTCTTCAGTAAGGCTATTCTACTGCCAATGTTTGTCTATGTAGATTGCATGGCTGTGTTCTCGATTTTATACAACTATCAGCAACGGGTGTGGCTGAAATAGACGAATCCACTCATTTGAAGGGGTGTCCACATACTTTTGTATATAGAGTGTAGCAGGAAAAGGGTGGACCAACTGCATATTAATGCCCATGACTTTTAGTCATGTAGTGCATCTTATCCAATGGGTTGTACGCCCCCTGGCGGACAAACAAAAATACTGCACCATCACCATTTTGACCCAACCATCTACCCCCCCCCCCCCAAAAAAAGTATTGCTCATTTAAATACCAAAGCTGCCATTTTGTAGCCTTTGTGTTGAAACTAGCTCCCGAAATGAATGACTATTTGACTAATTTAGAAAATTCCAAATCCTTAAGATGCATTGATGAAATCAAATTATTTACCAAAAGCTTGGTTTGATGTAGCACATAAAATGAATGCAAATTAAATCATATACAATTATTCTCAAATTAGGAAAAGGCTGGTATTTAGTCGAGAATATATTCACAGGACACCACCATGAGCCCAGCTCAAAAGTAGCACCCTCCCCAGTGGCGCAACAGTCTACAGGCACTGCATCTCAGTGCTAGAGGCATTACTACAGACTCTGGTTCAATTCCAGGCTCTATTACAACCAGCTGTGATTGGGAGTTTCATAGGGCGGTGCAAAATCATCCCAGCGGTGTCTGGGTTTGGCCGTCATCGTAAATAATTATTTGTTCTTAACTGACTTGCCTAGTTAAATAAAAAAATGTTACCTTTAAGTAGAAGGAATATGGTGCTACTTTGGACAGATCCACTGTATGCACAGAAGAATCAAGAGGTGGAGGGACGGAAGAATCCTAAGGTCGAGGGACAGGAAGCACTAGATGTTCAATTATTTTTCACCAAATTAAGGCTTTATTGTACGCAACCAAATATTTTTTTACAGCAATTTAACCCTTTATTCATTGTCCAGATTTCAGCTCCATGATTGCTACACCAAAAGATAAAATTATTATTCTACACTGAATTAGCCTGGTCCCAGATCTGTTTGTGCTCTTACCAAATACATTGCTCATTGTTAAGCCAAACATGATAATGACTGACCAGGGATGGCACAAAATACTGGTACTCTGGCTAGAATTGAAAGTAAATTCAGGCTTAAAAACAGGGTTGCTAGGTGATGGGATACAACAAGGCCACAAAACAAATATGGACTAAAGTAAAACAAGTCATGTACCATTACTTTTTTTGGGGGGGAAATTCCATCACCAAAAAACAAATCCAGAAAATGGCATTGTGGAAAACATGTTTATTTGTCAACTCAAAACAACCGCTTCTGTTGGGACCATTGAGACACAATCCACTCCTACTGAAGATCAGTTAGAGAAGGTCCAAGTGCAGTTTAAGGTGGTTGAACGGCTTTAGGTTAAGGTGTTGATGTATAGGGGTCATGGTGCCATCATCCTCCACGCTGCTCACTTGAAGCATTTGCCCTGGTTAAAGGGTTTCCCCACGTGTTTGAATTCACCCTCCCAAGCAAAGTACTCCTTGACCATGGTCTTGGTTTCGTCGCTGTCGGGGTCCAGTTTGCGCCAGGCGTAAGACTCGTAATCAATCTGCCAGTCATCAGACAACTACACAGAGAGAGAGAGATGATAGGCGGTCAACTAAAAGCAATCACACAAATCATTGAATTCCCAACATTGGGACAGCAGAATGAACCTGTAGGGTTTATAAATGCTTGGTGAGACTAACAAGATCAACCAAGTCACTCAAATGTATACAGTTGTAGCATATGGTTCTCAATTCGAAACTGCAGTAGACCTCCCAAATTCTCTCTGATACCCTTAGACCCAGTTCTCCAGACACAGATCAACTTCAATCCAGGACTAAAAAGCTTGGTCAAGGGAACATTTAAATGTTTAACTTCTTTGGGAATAGGGGGGCAGTAGTGAGTAGCTTGGATGAATAAGGTGCCCAGAGTAAACTGCCTGCTACTCAGGCCCAAAAGTTAGAATATGCATATAATTAGTAGATTTGGATAGAAAACTCTGATGTTTCTAAAACTGTTTGAATGATGACCGAGTATAACAAAACTCATATGGAAGGCAAAAACCGGAGAAAAAAAAACCAAACCCGGAAGTGGGAAATCTGAGGTTTGTAGTTTTTCAAGTCATTGCCTATCGAATATACAGTGTCTATGGGGTCATATTGCACTTCCTAAGGCTTCCACTAGACGTCAACAGTCTTTAGAACCTTGTCTGAGGCTTCTACTGTGAAGGATGAGGGAATGAGAGCTGTTTCAACCAGGTGTCTGGCAGATTGCCATGAGCTCAGTCTCGCGCGCCCGTGAGAGTGAGCTGCATTCCATTGCATTTCTAAAGACAAAGGAATTGTCCGGTTGAAACATTATTGAAGATTTATGATAAAAACATCCTAAAGATTGATTCTATACATCGTTTGACATGTTTCTACGAACTGTAATAACTTTTTGGACTTCTCATCTGAACTTTCGCCTGGACTTGACCACGCCTCTTGAGTTTGGATTTGTGAACCAAAACGCAAAAAAAAGAGGTATTTGGACATAAATGTTGGACTTTATCGAACAAAACAAACATTTATTGTGGAACTGGGATTCCTGGGAGTGCATTCTGATGAAGATCAAAGGTAAGTGAATATTTATAATGCTATTTCTGACTTTTGTGACATCTCCTTCTTTGGAAAATGGCTGTATGTTTTTCTGTGGCTAGGTGCTGACGTAACATAAATCGCAAAGGTGTGCTTTCGCCGTAAAGCCTTTTTGAAATCTGACACAGCGGTTGCATTAAGGAGAAGTTTATCTATTTCCATGCATAACACTTGTATCTTTTATCAATGTTTATGATGAGTATTTCTGTAATGTGATGTGGCTCTCTGCACTTTCGCCGGATGTTTGTTTGAGACGATGCATTTCTGACCATAACGCGCCAATTTCAAATTAGGTTTTTGGACATAAAGATTAACTTTATCGAACAAAACACACATTTATTGTGTAACATGAAGTCCTTTGAGTGCCATCTGATGAAGATCAAAGGTTAGTGATTAATTTAATCCTATTTCTGACTTTTGTGAGGGCTCTCCTTGGCTGGAAAATGGCTTTATGGTTCTGTGACTAGGTGCTGACCTAACATAATCTTTTGGTGTGCTTTCGTCGTAAAGCCTATTTGAAATCGGACACTGTGGCTGGATTTACAAGAAGTTAATCTTTAAAATGGTGTAAAATACTTGTATGTTTGAGGAATTTTAATTATTGTATTTCTGTGTTTTTGAATTTGGCGCCCTGAAATCTTACTGGCTGTTGTCGAGCTTTAATCCTGGGTCTACACTTAATATATGTCTGGGAAACAAGTCCCCAGTGTATCCCCAAGACTGTTCAGTCAACTTTATTATTCCACAGGGGAATAATGGACAAGAATTGTCTACTAAAATGACCTTCCACCCCAAACAGCCCAAGGGGAATCAGAAACTCACAGTGAAAGCTAAGTCCTGTCCTCTGAAGATCCAGATTCCAGAAATGCTACTGTCGTTGTTCCCGCCGAACAGGATCACGCTGGCAAAGCCGTTCTTGCGGAGTTTGTCAAGTCGCTGGAACATTCCTGAAAGATGAACATCTCTCAGTACTCCCCAGACATTCCCAGTAACCCCCCCCCAGACATTCCCAGTAACCCCCCCCCAGACATTCCCAGTAACCCCCCCCCAGACATTCCCAGTAACCCCCCCCCCAGACATTCCCAGTAACCCCCCCCCAGACATTCCCAGTAACCCCCCCCCAGACATTCCCAGTACCCCCCCAGACATTCCCAGTACCCCCCCAGACATTCCCAGTACCCCCCCAGACATTCCCAGTACCCCCCCAGACATTCCCAGTACCCCCCCAGACATTCCCAGTACCCCCCCAGACATTCCCCCCCATACTCCAACATTCCGTTTTTGACAATGATTGCTACATGTGAAATCCTTGACGAAATACACAGCTGCACTGCGGAGTGAAAAGTGAGATTAACATGAAAGACAAACCTTTACTATCGAGTCGCCCCTATGAACTGTTGACATAACCATGGATGGCTGTGCTATGGATGGCTGTGGGTGTAGCACCTATGGGTGGCTGTCGAGCCTATGGGTGGCTGTGGGTGTAGCGCCTATGGGTGGCTGTGGCTGTCGAGCCTATGGGTGGCTGTGGCTGTCGAGCCTATGGGTGGCTGTGGCTGTCGAGCCTATGGGTGGCTGTCGAGCCTATGGGTGGCTGTCGAGCCTATGGGTGGCTGTCGAGCCTATGGGTGGCTGTGGCTGTCGAGCCTATGGGTGGCTGTGGCTGTCGAGCCTATGGGTGGCTGTGGCTGTCGAGCCTATGGGTGGCTGTGGCTGTCGAGCCTATGGGTGGCTGTGGCTGTCGAGCCTATGGGTGACTGTGGCTGTCGAGCCTATGGCTGTCGAGCCTATGGGTGGCTGTGGCTGTCGAGCCTATGGGTGGCTGTGGCTGTCGAGCCTATGGGTGGCGAGCCTATGGGTGGCTGTGGCTGTCGAGCCTATGGGTGGCTGTGCTATGGATGGCAGTGATTAGAGCATATGGATGGCTGTGGTTAGAGCATATGGATGGCTGTGGTATGGATGGCTGTGGTATGGATGGCTGTGGGTGTCGAGCCAATGGGTGGCTGTGGTAGGTATCTCACCCATGATGAGGTTGCAGCTCATGAAGGTCATGGTGAGCTCCTCGGGGAATTTGTACTCGCCGTACCAGATGGAGTAGCCCTCCTTGTCAAAGTGTTCCCAGAAGTGGGGCACGGCTACAGTCAGCGTGTCCTCGTTAGAGTACTTCCTCTTGAACTCGTCCATGACAAACGCACTGCAGGAAGAGGAGAGAGGAATCAGGAGAACAGGGGGAGGGATTGTACACTCCTAGTCACCTATATATATATATAGTGCATTTGGAAAGTATTCAGACCCCTCAACTTTTTCCACAGTTACTTTACAGCCTTACTCTAAAATCGATTAATTCAATTAATGTTTTTTCCTCATCCATCTACACACACACACACACACAACACCCCATTATGACAAAGCGAAAAACAGTTAAAAATATTATTAGTAATATCCCACAGGGCTAATGGCAGTAGATTTGAGGGTAAAGCTATGAGGCATTTCCAATGACGAGAGCCCCCAGAGAGGAGTCCGTCAGGATAGACCTCAGTACTAGAGCCCCCAGAGAGGAGTCCGTCAGGATAGACCTCAGTACTAGAGCCCCCAGAGAGGAGTCCGTCAGGATAGACCTCAGTACTAGAGCCCCCAGAGAGGAGTCCGTCAGGATAGACCTCAGTACTAGAGCCCCCAGAGAGGAGTCCGTCAGGATAGACCTCAGTACTAGAGCCCCCAGAGAGGAGTCCGTCAGGATAGACCTCAGTACTAGAGCCCCCAGAGAGGAGTCCGTCAGGATAGACCTCAGTACTAGAGCCCCCAGAGAGGAGTCCGTCAGGATAGACCTCAGTACTAGAGCCCCCAGAGAGGAGTCCGTCAGGATAGACCTCAGTACTAGAGCCCCCAGAGAGGAGTCCGTCAGGATAGACCTCAGTACTAGAGCCCCCAGAGAGGAGTCCGTCAGGATAGACCTCAGTACTAGAGCCCCCAGAGAGGAGTCCGTCAGGATAGACCTCAGTACTAGAGCCCCCAGAGAGGAGTCCGTCAGGATAGACCTCAGTACTAGAGCCCCCAGAGAGGAGTCCGTCAGGATAGACCTCAGTACTAGAGCCCCCAGAGAGGAGTGTCAGGATAGACCTCAGTACTAGAGCCCCCAGAGAGGAGTCCGTCAGGATAGACCTCAGTACTAGAGCCCCCAGAGAGGAGTCCGTCAGGATAGACCTCAGGTTTGAACCAAGTGGAGTATTCCAGAAAGCAGGATTATTATTCAACTAACTTTTATAGCCACATGTAATTTAGGATTTTTTGGTTGATTAAAGGGGATTTTAGTTGTCAAAAGCGTGACTTTCCTGCGTTTAATATATACACAAACACTGCAGTTCCACACGGAGGTTGGAATAATAGTGCCATTTTAAACATGTTAATGCCCTTTTAGTGTAGGAACTGGTTGAAAAACCAAACAGAAAACACCTGATGTCAGCCTGTTTTGGTGGGATGGAATTTCGGCCTGCCTGGTGACATCACCAAGCATTAAATTAGATAGACCAATAGGAAAGAGAGCTGCAAAACTCTGCCAATAACATCTCGTCTGTCACCCACTCAAACAGTCCTTGCTTGAAAAATTGCTTTTTGCTACGAAGCTAGTTTCGTTCATTTTCAGCCCTTTCAATTTAAAACAAAATCACAGTAAGGTACTTAATTGTTACCCAGAAATTATTTGATATCGAGATGAAAAACGGCAGCATTGGTCCTTGAAAAAAAGCTACATTTGTAGAAGATAATTACGCCATGACAATTTTAAGTATATTCCTCAAAAACGATTCAGTTATTTCAAGCAACTTTGTACAGCTGGCCAACTCAATGATCCAGCCTTCTGGAACAGCCTCCAGTCCTCAAAGGTGTTTGAAAGGTTAAAGTTGAGCTTTTTTAAATGAACCACAAAATCTATAGTTATTTCTGGTTGCTAATCAAAGTTAGCTGGCTAACTCATTGATCCAGCTTTATAATATACCCCCTTTGGATCAATGAGTTAGCCAGCTAACTTTGATAAACAACCCAAAATAACTTTAGATTATAACTTTAAATAACTATAAATAGTCTCATCTATTTTATGAGGGAGCCCTGCATCTACACTATTTATAAATACAACATAATAAAAATACACAAGAACACTCCCAAGTGTTTTAAATTGTTGAGTCAATTACACCATGACAAGCTTATCTTTATATAAAAAAAGAAAAATAAGTTATATCACAATACTTAGGCAAGTTAGCTGGCTAACTCATTGATCCAGATCATTAGTATAACCCTCAGGTCTGATATATGGCCATATGATGTACCTCTTTGGTAGGTGAGCGAAAGGGTCCTTTGTTTTGGGTTCTGAAGCCAGAGCTGCTTCACACTCGTCCATTTCCTCCTCAGCGGGGGCAGCTTCCTTCTCTTCCTTCTTCTTCTTATCCTTCTTCTCCTGAGGTTTGCCTGCCTCCTTTCCAGCTTTCTCTTTCTTGGGAGGGGTGTCTTTCTTGGGAGGGGTGTCCTTCTTGGGCTGCATGTCAGAGAACTTCTTGGCTGAAGTATAAAGACATTCAATAACAAATCCAGTGTAGTGTACTACACCAAGTGTTTCCTTGTGTTAGCATCTTTTAACATCAAAACAAACCTTATTACCATTTGATCACAATATTAGCATACATCGGTGCTTGAAGAGGGGCGTACTGGCACCGCTCATAATATAGCAACTATTGTCCCAGGTCTTCTAGTCAGACTATTGTAGATTGGGTCTACTTTAACCTGTGCCAAAGTCCTGCGTTATTCTCCCAAGGATTAGATTTCACAACGAGGGGGGACGCCTCTGTCATGATAGTACGGTCTTGGGTGGGTGACAAATTACTTCATATAAAACACCTTTCCATCTTCTCCATGAAAACAAACGTCCTATTATTTCTAATTTAGAAATCTATCAAAATGTGTAAAATGTGCAGAAAATACAACACAATTCTTCATAGAAAACATTTTTTTTTATATATCATGGAACTAGAACAATGTGTGGAAGAATCCTTTCTTTTAAAGTTGGTCCTTACGATCAAACTGAGCCATCTTGTTGCAGAGCTTGACCTCTCCGAGCACAGTCTTGAACTGGGGCTGGTTGACGCAGGTCTGGAACCAGCGGGTCACGTTGGGGAAAGGTTGGCGGAAGGAAGGCTCAAGGACCTACAGGAGGAGGAGAGGGACATTTAAAACCACGTGGACAGCTCCACTACTCTAAACATAAGATGTAGCATTTAGGTTAATGTTTCCCATACATTGGTCAAGTTTGTAGCTAGATGTGATATGTGCAGTCATAAAGGGTTCTGCCTCGAGGAATGGCTAGAGAAATACTAACCCTAGGCTAAGTCAAAAGACATCAAAGCCACATCGGCCAGTTTATGGACCCATATTACGCCTAGTCCTGGATTCAAAACCCTTCCTTGGTTTTTTCAATCTCCATTGAAAGTGTGTTTTAGTCTATCACTAGGGTTACTGTCTGGTAAACCATCCTGAATGGAACACTAGTGTGTTTTAACCCATCACTAGGGTTACTGTCTCTGGTTAACCATCCTGAATGGACCACTGGTGTGTTTTAGTCCATCACTAGGGTTACTGTCTCTGGTAAACCATCCTGAATGGAACACTAGTGTGTTTTAACCCATCACTAGGGTTACTGTCTCTGGTAAACCATCCTGAATGGACCACTGGTGTGTTTTAGTCCATCACTAGGGTTACTGTCTCTGGTAAACCATCCTGAATGGAACACTAGTGTGTTTTAGTCCATCACTAGGGTTACTGTCTCTGGTAAACCATCCTGAATGGAACACTAGTGTGTTTTAGTCCATCACTAGGGTTACTGTCTGGTAAACCATCCTGAATGGAACACTAGTGTGTTTTAGTCCATCACTAGGGTTACTGTCTCTGGTAAACCATCCTGAATGGAACACTAGTGTGTTTTAGTCCATCACTAGGGTTACTGTCTGGTAAACCATCCTGAATGGAACACTAGTGTGTTTTAGTCCATCACTAGGGTTACTGTCTCTGGTAAACCATCCTGAATGGAACACTAGTGTGTTTTAGTCCATCACTAGGGTTACTGTCTCTGGTAAACCATCCTGAATGGAACACTAGTGTGTTTACGTCCATCACTAGGGTTACTGTCTCTGGTAAACCATCCTGAATGGAACACTAGTGTGTTTACGTCCATCACTAGGGTTACTGTCTCTGGTAAACCATCCTGAATGGAACACTAGTGTGTTTACGTCCATCACTAGGGTTACTGTCTCTGGTAAACCATCCTGAATGGAACACTAGTGTGTGTTAACCCATCACTAGGGTTACTGTCTCTGGTAAACCATCCTGAATGGAACACTAGTGTGTTTTAACCCATCACTAGGGTTACTGTCTCTGGTAAACCATCCTGAATGGAACACTGGTGTGTTTTAGTCCATCACTAGGGTTACTGTCTCTGGTAAACCATCCTGAATGGAACACTAGTGTGTTTTAGTCCATCACTAGGGTTACTGTCTGGTAAACCATCCTGAATGGAACACTAGTGTGTTTTAGTCCATCACTAAGGTTACTGTCTGGTAAACCATCCTGAATGGAACACTAGTGTGTTTTAGTCCATCACTAGGGTTACTGTCTCTGGTAAACCATCCTGAATGGAACACTAGTGTGTTTTAGTCTATCACTAGGGTTACTGTCTGGTAAACCATCCTGAATGGAACACTGGTGTGTTTTAGTCCATCACTAGGGTTACTGTCTGGTAAACCATCCTGAATGGAACACTAGTGTGTTTTAGTCCATCACTAGGGTTACTGTCTGGTAAACCATCCTGAATGGAACACTGGTGTGTTTTAGTCCATCACTAGGGTTACTGTCTCTGGTAAATCCTAACGGAACACATCCCTATATAAAGTGCACTTAATAAGGAGCCAATTTGGAGACATAGCCTATGTTTAAATATAAAAGGTTCCCTGATTCAACAAGCCATTGATTTGTTAACTGAAGCAAAAAAATGTGTGCAGTTCAAGAGGTACTTTCTTGAGGAACGGACAGGGAAACACCCACCTGGACTAAGTCAGAGGACATGAAGCCCCTAGGGTATGTGTGGTCATAACAGAATGTCAAACCTGTTTAAAGAGCCAGATCATGCTGCAGGCCACGCTGATATCAGCCAGGCTGACTCTCTCTCCAACCAGGAAGGTCCTGGTGTTGAGGTGATGGTTGAGGACAGACAGAACCTTCTTTACCTCCTCCTTGGCCTGCTCTGTTGCCTGGAGGAGAAGGAGGGGGGGGGGGGACGCAATGCATTACATTTACAATGGATACATTAGATTATGCATGACCAGAGGCTACAGGGTGAGAGACATGGCACCAAATTGAGCAGAGTAACCGTAAACCAGAACAGATAAGTTGGCTCCTAAGACACCTCATTTAGCATTAGTCACCTAACCGAATTTCTGTCATGTTATACTACCAGTGTGAAGTTACGTTGCCCATTGCCTCCACCACCATGCGGCACATCTCAGATGTTTGCTATAGCATGTGACTTAATGTATCTCTCACAACACCTAGAGAATGTTAACAGCAATACAGACTATGGGTATGAACGTTAAAACCAAATTGGGATGGTTTGCGGTCCCAATTTGAATTTGTTAGCTAGCTACATAAAGTAAACGAAAAATTAAATAATATTTTGCTGATAAACAATCATGTGTGGCTGGTAGATTAAAAGGTTAATTTCCCACCTTGCTTGTGACATCTGTTCATCTACAGTGTAATTTCAATAAAGAGCATCAGAATACAATGGTAACAGTACATACCTGTTTGTTGAACTGCATGATTCCCAAGGTGGGGAAGACCCACGCAGACGCTGGAGGGATGATTTCAGCATCGGCAAAGCTCACCCACTGAAGCACCTGGGCCTGGGCCTGGGGACTGCTGCCACGCAGGGCCTCATTGCTCACTGGAGGAGAAGACGGTAGATACGATGAGACGCCGGTAGATACGATGAGACGCCGGTACATACGATGAGACGCCGGTACATACGATGAGACGCCGGTACATACGATGAGAAGACGGTACATACAATGAGAGACCGTGGGCTCAGCTCATAACAGGTAATGCCGTCCCAAAGGGGCGGTGAATCCAAGCAAAATGCTGCGTGATCTGTATTTTTTCCAATCCCATGTTTAAAAAAAAAAAAAAGTGGATATAGCGATTTTGGTGAACATTCCAGCCCATTGGCCTTAGAAAACACAGTCCAGTCATGACTTGTATCAAGGATCAGAGCAGATACTCTACCAGTATGGCTTTCCCACTGAGTCACTGGTGTTAACTCCTTATCTTACTTCCGCATTCAACAACCCGGTCGCATTCCGCTTCGCTCCACAGGTAGTATCACACTTTCACTTCATTTCATTACAGTACAACGGTTTGATTTGTTTGATCCTAGCTAGCTACATAGCCGTCTTTGTATCAAAGATAATTGTGTAGTTTAGAGCGATTTTCTAGGTTAGCTAGCCAGCTATTTTCGTCCTTTTAACGTAACGTAACGTAATCAACACTGCTAGCTAGCTAGCTAGCTACCGAATAGCAGCACTGTAGAATCTATTACATTCAACGGAACGACTTAATTAGTGTAGTGTTAGGTAGTTACACAGTTGTCTTTGCTGTCCTTGTATCTAAGATAACTGTGGAGTCTAGAGTAATTTTCGGTTAGCTAGCCAGCTATTTTCGTCCGCCGCGCTGCCGTTCCCCTACCTAGTCAATACTGCTAGTCAACACCGCTAACACGCTAACACTGCTAACACTGCTAGCTAGCCAACTTCTACCGAATAGCAGCACTGTAGAAACTATTACATTACAACGGAACGATTTGATTAGTGTAGTGTTAGCTGGCTAGTGTTAGCTAGATACATATCTATATCCTTGTATTTAGGACATTTGTGTAGTTAGACTAATTATCTGGCCAGTTACCGAGGTTACCTAGCCAGCTATCGAGGCTACCTGGCCAGCTACACGTTCAAACAAAGTCAACAACGCAGCCACTGCTAGCCAGCCTACTCCAGCAGTACTGTATCATTTTAATCAATAAGATTTTTGCAAAGTAAGCTTAACTTTCTGAACATTCGAGACGTGTAGTCCACTTGTCATTCCAATCTCCTTTGCATTAGCGTAGCCTCTTCTGTAGCCTGTCAACTATGTGTCTGTCTATCCCTGTTCTCTCCTCTCTGCACAGACCATACAAACGCTTCACACCGCGTGGCCGCGGCCACCCTAACCTGGTGGTCCCAGCGCGCACGACCCACGTGGAGTTCCAGGTCTCCGGTAGCCTCTGGAACTGCCGATCTGCGGCCAACAAGGCAGAGTTCATCTCAGCCTATGCTTCCCTCCAGTCCCTCGACTTCTTGGCACTGACGGAAACATGGCTCACCACAGATAACACTGCTACTCCTACTGCTCTCTCTTCGTCTGCCCACGTGTTCTCGCACACCCCGAGAGCTTCTGGTCAGCGGGGTGGTGGCACCGGGATCCTCATCTCTCCCAAGTGGTCATTCTCTCTTTCTCCCCTTACCCATCTGTCTATCTCCTCCTTTGAATTCCTCCTTTGAGTTACCAGCCCTTTCAAGCTTAACATCCTTATCATTTATCGCCCTCCAGGTTCCCTCGGAGAGTTCATCAATGAGCTTGATGCCTTGATAAGCTCCTTTCCTGAGGACGGCTCACCTCTCACAGTTCTGGGTGACTTTAACCTCCCCACGTCTACCTTTGACTCATTCCTCTCTGCCTCCTTCTTTCCACTCCTCTCCTCTTTTGACCTCACCCTCTCACCTTCCCCCCCTACTCACAAGGCAGGCAATACGCTTGACCTCATCTTTACTAGATGCTGTTCTTCCACTAACCTCATTGCAACTCCCCTCCAAGTCTCCGACCACTACCTTGTATCCTTTTCCCTCTCGCTCTCATCCAACACTTCCCACACTGCCCCTACTCGGATGGTATCGCGCCGACCCAACCTTAGCTCTCTCTCCCCCGCTACTCTCTCCTCTTCCATCCTATCATCTCTTCCCTCTGCTCAAACCTTCTCCAACCTATCTCCTGATTCTGCCTCCTCAACCCTCCTCTCCTCCCTTTCTGCATCCTTTGACTCTCTATGTCCCCTATCCTCCAGGCCGGCTCAGTCCTCCCCTCCTGCTCCGTGGCTCGACGACTCATTGCGAGCTCACAGAACAGGGCTCCGGGCAGCCGAGCGGAAATGGAGGAAAACTCGCCTCCCTGCGGACCTGGCATCCTTTCACTCCCTCCTCTCTACATTTTCCTCTTCAGCCTCTGCTGCTAAAGCCACTTTCTACCACTCTAAATTCCAAGCATCTGCCTCTAACCCTAGGAAGCTCTTTGCCACCTTCTCCTCCCTCCTGAATCCCCCCCCCCCCCCTCCCTCTCTGCAGACGACTTCGTCAACCATTTCGAAAAGAAGGTCGACGACATCCGATCCTCGTTTGCTAAGTCAAACGACACCGCTGGTTCTGCTCACACTGCCCTACCCTGTGCTCTGACCTCTTTCTCCCCTCTCTCTCCAGATGAAATCTCGCGTCTTGTGACGGCCGGCCGCCCAACAACCTGCCCGCTTGACCCTATCCCCTCCTCTCTTCTCCAGACCATTTCCGGAGACCTTCTCCCTTACCTCACCCCGCTCATCAACTCATCCTTGACCGCTGGCTACGTCCCTTCCGTCTTCAAGAGAGCGAGAGTTGCACCCCTTCTGAAAAAACCTACACTCGATCCCTCCGATGTCAACAACTACAGACCAGTATCCCTTCTTTCTTTTCTCTCCAAAACTCTTGAACGCGACGTCCTTGGCCAGCTCTCCTGCTATCTCTCTCAGAATGACCTTCTTGATCCAAATCAGTCAGGTTTCAAGACTAGTCATTCAACTGAGACTGCTCTTCTCTGTATCACGGAGGCGCTCCGCACTGCTAAAGCTAACTCTCTCTCCTCTGCTCTCATCCTTCTAGACCTATCGGCTGCCTTCGACACTGAACCATCAGATCCTCCTCTCCACCCTCTCCGAGTTGGGCATCTCCGGCGCGGCCCACGCTTGGATTGCGTCCTACCTGACAGGTCGCTCCTACCAGGTGGCGTGGCGAGAATCTGTCTCCTCACCACGCGCTCTCACCACTGGTGTCCCCCAGGGCTCTGTTCTAGGCCCTCTCCTATTCTCGCTATACACCAAGTCACTTGGCTCTGTCATAACCTCACATGGTCTCTCCTATCATTGCTATGCAGACGACACACAATTAATCTTCTCCTTTCCACCTTCTGATGACCAGGTGGCGAATCGCATCTCTGCATGTCTGGCAGACATATCAGTGTGGATGACGGATCACCACCTCAAGCTGAACCTCGGCAAGACGAAGCTGCTCTTCCTCCCGGGGAAGGACTGCCCGTTCCATGATCTCGCCATCACGGTTGACAACTCCATTGTGTCCTCCTCCCAGAGCGCTAAGAACCATGGCGTGATCCTGGACAACACCCTATCGTTCTCAACTAACATCAAGGCGGTGGCCCGTTCCTGTAGGTTCATGCTCTACAACATCCGCAGAGTACGACCCTGCCTCACACAGGAAGCGGCGCAGGTCCTAATCCAGGCACTTGTCATCTCCCGTCTGGATTACTGCAACTCGCTGTTGGCTGGGCTCCCTGCCTGTGCCATTAAACCCCTACAACTCATCCAGAACGCCGCAGCCCGTCTGGTGTTCAACCTTCCCAAGTTCTCTCACGTCACCCCGCTCCTCCGCTCTCTCCACTGGCTTCCAGTTGAAGCTCGCATCCGCTACAAGACCATGGTGCTTGCCTACGGAGCTGTGAGGGGAACGGCACCTCAGTACCTTCAGGCTCTGATCAGGCCCTACACCCAAACAAGGGCACTGCGTTCATCCACCTCTGGCCTGCTCGCCTCCCTACCACTGAGGAAGTACAGTTCCCGCTCAGCCCAGTCAAAACTGTTCGCTGCTCTGGCACCCCAATGGTGGAACAAACTCCCTCACGACAGCGGAGTCAATCACCACCTTCCGGAGACACCTGAAACCCCACCTCTTTAAGGAATACCTAGGATAGGATAAAGCAATCCTTCTGACCCCCCCCTTAAAAGATTTAGATGCACTATTGTAAAGTGGCTATTCCACTGGATGTCATAAGGTGAATGCACCAATTTGTAAGTCGCTCTGGACAAGAGCGTCTGCTAAATGACTTAAATGTATAAATGTAAATAAAACACTGTGGTGCTGGACCAGGGGAAATGGAGTCTCCAATCCTAAAGGACTGAACTACTAACTTGAGTCAAGAGCCTGTGAACCATCTAAACAGTTGCCATTGATAAGGAAAAATATTAAAGTGTTATGTTAACTGTTTGCTAACCGTAGTAGTCCCACCCCACCCCCTTCAATGATTCCAACGTTTAAGCATAAGATTTTAACACCGCCATCTCGCGCAGTACAATACTAGAAATTCGGTTTATTTTTTACTTTAACAATAAACTACCTAGTTGGCTAATAAAAAGGTTACAGTAGTTTCCCTATTCATATCTGGATCCTGGGACGCAGTTAGCGTTAACGCTGGGACCGCCAATATATGTCCAGGGATCCTAGCTCTAACAAGGTGGTAATACATTGGTAAAGCAGCTAGCCTAGCTGCTAGCAATCAAGCTAGGCAACCTGGGCTACTATTGCTGGATACCAAGCACGCTAAGCTGGATACCAAGCACGCTAAGCTGGATACCAAGCACGCTAAGCTGGATACCAAGCACGCTAAGCTGGATACCAAGCACGCTAAACTGGATACCAAGCACGCTAAGCAGTTAGCCCTTGTGGCTAGGACCACCGATTTCAATTTGTCTCGGTTTTAGGACCACTGCTGGCGTCTCTCATTTCACAGAGTGAATAGAGGACTCGTCCTACCATCTTTACCATCACGCCTTCGGGAAAAAGACAAGGATTACATCTCTGCTGGGAAGGTACGTGAACTCTTGGAGAAGCAGTAAGTTTTCTAAAAGGAAATGATACTTCAGCAGGAAAATAACTTTGATCATGGATTCTACCAACGGCTGGACGACTTAACTAAAGATGTACAAGACATTAAAACAAGCCTTCAGTTCACACAGAAGGATGTAGATGTATTGAAGACCACACAGGATTCACTTCCCAGAAACTGTTCCTCTAGAATGAAATCCCCAGTCAGGGAGGTAAAGTATGCTGATGACTCTACAATGTACAGTCGTGGCCAAAAGTTGAGAATGACACAAATATACATTTTCACAAAGTCTGCTGCCTCAGTTTGTATGATGGCAATTTGCAAATATTCCAGAATGTTATGAAGAGTGATCAGATGAATTGCAATTAATTGAAAAGTCCCTCTTTACAATACAAAAATGGACTGAATCCCCCCCCAAACATTTCCACTGCCTTTCAGCCCTGCCACCTTGGGCTGAAGACCCAAGGTTGCAACCCCAGACAAACACCCGATGCAGCCAATCAAGTTTATGATTGACAGCTGATTAGTAGCATTCAGGCGATGAACTGGGGCAGTTGGAAACCGAACACTGTATGAGGGCAGCTATCGAGGAGGACGAGGGTAACTGGCCACCCGTCTGCAGGTAGCCTAGTTGTTAGAGCGTTGGGCCAGTAACTGAAAGGTTGCTGGTTCAAATCCCAGAGCGGACAAGGTAAAAATCTGTTGTTCTGCCCCTGAACAAGACACTTAACCCACTGTTCCCCGGTAGGCCGTCATTGTAACTACCGTATGGACAATGTTCCCTCTAAGATGAGCGCTCAGAAGAAATATCTGCCCCCCCCCCCCCACAGAGAAGAACAATATTGAACTTCACTCTCCTTTCTAGAGTTTTCCCCCATTAGTTAACACTATCAACGTTTCCCTTTACTGTGGGAATTGTGATCGAATCAACGCAATATTAGTCACTTTCAATCCAACATACCAAAACAAAACTATGCAAGATTTAGTACGCAAAAAAAAAAGCCACGGCCCTTGCAGAGCAAGGGGAACCACTACTTCCAAGGTCTCAGAGCGAGTGACGTCACCGGTTGAAAGGCTATTAGCGCGCACCACCGCTAACTAGCTAGCCATTTCACATCGGTTACACATTAACTTAAAGCTGGTACAGCCTTAGTGTTCACAGTAAACGCACGCCAGAAGTTGTACAGAATTTTCACAACGTTCCAAGTTTGCGCCCAGCAGACCCGACTTTTGAGCGAACACCGCCCTACGGCCCCTGGTCAACAGTAGTGCACTACCCTACGGCCCCTGGTCAACAGTAGTGCACTACCCTACGGCCCCTGGTCAACAGTAGTGCACTACCCTACGGCCCCTGGTCAACAGTAGTGCACTACCCTACGGCCCCTGGTCAACAGTAGTGCACTACCCTACGGCCCCTGGTCAACAGTAGTGCACTACCCTACGGCCCCTGGTCAACAGTAGTGCACTACCCTACGGCCCCTGGTCAACAGTAGTGCACTACCCTACGGCCCCTGGTCAACAGTAGTGCACTACCCTACGGCCCCTGGTCAACAGTAGTGCACTACCCTACGGCCCCTGGGTCAACAGTAGTGCACTACCCGATGGCCCCTGGGTCAACAGTAGTGCACTACCCGATGGCCCCTGGGTCAACAGTAGTGCACTACCCTACGGCCCCTGGGTCAACTGTAGTGCACTACCCTACGGCCCCTGGGTCAACTGTAGTGCACTACCCTACGGCCCCTGGGTCAACTGTAGTGCACTACCCTACGGCCCCTGGGTCAACTGTAGTGCACTACCCTACGGCCCCTGGGTCAACTGTAGTGCACTACCCTACGGCCCCTGGTCAACAGTAGTGCACTACCCTATGGCCCCTGGTCAACAGTAGTGCACTACCCTACGGCCCCTGGTCAACAGTAGTGCACTACCCTATGGCCCCTGGTCAACAGTAGTGCACTACCCTACGGCCCCTGGTCAACAGTAGTGCACTACCCTATGGCCCCTGGGTCAACAGTAGTGCACTACCCTATGGCCCCTGGGTCAACAGTAGTGCACTACCCTATGGCCCCTGGTCAACAGTAGTGCACTAGCCTATGGCCACTGGTCAACAGTAGTGCACTAGCCTATGGCCACTGGGTCAACAGTAGTGCACTAGCCTATGGCCACTGGGTCAACAGTAGTGCACTACCCTATGGCCCCTAGTCAACAGTAGTGCACTACCCTACGGCCCCTGGGTCAACAGTAGTGCACTACCCTATGGCCCCTGGGTCAACAGTAGTGCACTACCCTATGGCCCCTGGGTCAACAGTAGTGCACTACCCTATGGCCCCTGGGTCAACAGTAGTGCACTACCCTATGGCCCCTAGTCAACAGTAGTGCACTACCCTACGGCCCCTGGTCAACAGTAGTGCACTATATAGAGGACAGGGTTCCATTTGTCTACTCCAGATGCAGAAAAAGACGGGATGTGAAAAGCAGACTTACGGTAGTGAGCAATGGCATTACTCTCGGAAAGACAGAAGCCGTCGTCGCCCTGAAAAGCTGGAACCTGGCGAGGGGGAACAGTTTAAAAAAGGAAAACAGAGTCAGTCATTTATTTGATTCGTTGGGAGTCCATTTTCAACACCTGTCCCTAGATGGGAGACACCAACCAATAGCAAATGTTTATGTCTGATGCTCAGGGTTAAAAAGCTCAAGAAAACTTCATGATTATTTCAGGTGAAGAAATTCAAAACATCATTGCATCATATAAACTATTTTTGGGAATATAGCGTTGCTAACACAGACAGTACAACATCTTATCATCCAAGTTCAAGGATGTGTACAAGGTAAACCGTGTTAGTATCCCAAGCGGCACACTATTCCCTATATAAAGACCCTGGTCAAAAGTAGTGCACGGTGTAGGGAATAGGGTGCCATTTCAGATGGATCACATTACAAAATGGATACAGAAACTGACCTTGCCCAAGGGGAAGTTGTTGAGGAAGGCGGGGGTACGGTTCGTCTGCCCGAAGGTGAAGGCAGGGGCGCTGCTGGCCACCTTAAGACAAGATTATACTTTATTCATCCCAAGAGAAATTAGGCAGCGTTTACTCAGGCAGCCCAATTCTTACCTTTTGCCCAATTATGGCCAATAGAGCTGATCGGTCAAATTACGAATTGGTGGCAAATGATCAGAATTGGGCTGCTTGTGTAAACAGAGTTACGTTGTCATCGTTACAGCCGTAGTAAAAACAATATAAATACAACATTTAAAAACAAATCACAGGGCAATAAGAATAAATATGATAAGGCAGGTTAAACGTGTAGTACCTTGAGGCTTGCACCGCTGTACTGGGCTGCAATCTGAGCCTTGAAGGCTCTCCAGTTCTCTGGATACGTGTACAGAGTCTACAGAAGGGAGAACCATCACAACTATATTAAATGGGGAGGAAAACCCTGTACACAGTAGTGCTTCTAGATCCAGCTGGTGGTTTAGACAGGAACAACTGGTAGAATCTCTAGTACCTACATAACTAGTGGTTTCTAACAGTAGGCTACGCAGGGTGTTCAATCAAAAACATCTTTTGACCAATGGGTCAAATTATGTTATTAATATGTTAATTGTGTACATAACAAAACTTATTGGGAGTTTTTACCCTTGTAGGATGACCAAAATTAGGGTGACTTAATCAATTGAGGCCAGAGAAAAAATGAACTGGTAAAAAAATGATCTGGAAAAAAGCATCGCGTCAGCTAGGCTGGATGCTGTGAGAAAATTAAGGCTGACAGGCTCACCCTTGAACTCATCTTTCACCTTGAATCCGGCGGATATAAAACATAGGACAAATAGATATTGATTTTTAGACATGACATGCATAGTTTATTTTACCTTTATTTAACTAGGCAAGTCAGTTAAGAACAAATTCTTTTTTTCAATGACGGCCTAGGAACAGTGGGTTAACTGCCTTGTTCAGGGGCAGAACGAGATTTGTACCTTGTCAGGTTGGGGATTTGAATTTTCAACCTTTCGGTTACTAGTCCAACGCTCTTACCACTAGGCTAACCCAAGTTAAATAAAAGTCAAATAAATAAATAAAAAATTTAGTATTTTAATAATTTAGCATACGCCTTTCATATTAATGCCAAATTCCTGTTCTTTTTTTCAATGATTTCTCAAAAAAACAAGCCTATCTCTGTAAAATGTCAACGGAGTACTGAGCGTACAGCAAGCTTTTTTATTTTCATTGCCTTTTACATTGAATTCAGCTCATGTCATGTTAATTCAGCGACCTGAGGAAACAACTTTGCAGACGTTAACCACAACATGTAAAATCATCAAGACCGTGTGAGAAAGCAGCGCCGCTCTGGGATTATGAACGATTGTATTAGGTTACAAAATTCTACTTTTTTTTTTTTTTTTTTCTTTAAATATAATGTTGACGTGTTAGAGAAAGATTGCAAACGATTCAGAACATGAATAATTATATTTGTCTTGGTAAAATGTATTTTATAACACAAGGAAGTGTAATGTAATGAAATCTTGTTTTCAACCACTTGGGGCAGTGTGTAGACACCCTACAGTATGGGACAGTCTCCCCAGCCACAGATAAAAAGCCTAGTCCTACTTAGTAGAGCTGTTACGTCACAACTCATGACCGCAGTCAAATACCAAATTTGGTGAAGATAATTTTCACCATAAATTGTTTTACCTTTATAATAAAGCACTAAAAGACATCACATTTGCGGTCTATTTTGAGAATGTTGTGTTCCAGCAACTTGATTGCATTTTGGAAAATGTGCACGTATCGCCTACTGTCCTGTGCTCATTGCTACACTTATAATGTGCAGAAATAGGCTAATAGTTTACCAAGATTTTTAAGCTAATACTACTTCCTTATGTTGTGCCATGCTTTTAGCCAGTGGTAAACAAGACTGCTGCAGCCCGATTGGCTGAATGTAATACGCCAGATCCGAGACTTGCATTCTTAGATATTAGTCACTGAATGGATGTTTTATGCGCTAACCACGGGGGATAGGGTTGTATTGCCAGCTGTATACACCAACTTCGGACGGTAAGATGAAACGACTGAATATCGCCATCTGTCAGGCTTTGGGCTAGCCTAGAAGCTGATTGCTGGTAAAAACATTTGAATAATGCATAGCCAAAATACATCAGAAGGATATCAGTAAAACAGCTTAAAATATTTTAAAAATTCAATTCCAGTGCCAAAAATGTATTCCTAATATCTCACAACAGCTATACAACAAGCAACTCACTTAGACCGTTGGTGTTGGGAATGTACAGGATATGTAAGCTTTATCGGCCGATATGCCCATTGTTACACCCAATGCAGGCAGAGGTTACACCCCTTTAAATCTCACTTCCTTGCATTGGCTACTGAGCTTGCTAAAGTCAAAGTTATGCCAAGTCATTAGGGCACATCACTTGCGGATCACAAAGATGCTTAGGCAATCATAATGAATATCCTGCATTGGTAGTGGCTTACCCCTAAAGTTGACCACAATCCTATCCAAACAGCAAGCGAACTAGTTAGTTTGATACCTACTGTTAGCTAGTACCACCTACTTTCCATTAAGTACGTTGCTAGTTAGCTAAGTAGCCACAAGTATGCTACCCAGAGACTCCAGATGGCAATATTTGTATACTTTGCAAATAAAATCTGTAAATAAGCCATGACACGCAGGAGATACCAAATCGACAGCAAGTAATTTCATTCATTATTCGCCACGGACTCTGCAGAACACAACGTGGCACAAGGTACGGAAAGAGGCGTCATTTTACCATCGCAAATGCTATTATGCTGCATCGTCAAGGAATACTTTATAGGGGGTAAAAAATAAACATAGCAATGAAGTTTAAAGTGGCTAAATGTGTCAGATATACTAAAGGGTAATGGATAAGTGGACGGATGGGGGCGATTTTGTACAGATGGTTGCTGAAAAGCAAATAACAATTAAGTGACAAGGCATCTCTCCATCTTACTCACCCCTGCCGCCATCTTTAGGACGAGAGAAAGGAAGAAATAAGGCGCGCACCAGTGACGTATTTACTGCCTGTTGGGGCGCGTCGCTGAAATCAAACGTTGAATGAAAATGCTGAAAAGAAATGGCATTTTGCCCAAAAAATTTAATATGAGCTGTGTTTTAATACCCATACTATTATACGGTATACTTAAGTATATACTACATACTATTAGTTAATTTGAGTATACTGTAAGCGAACACTGTACTAGCGCTTTGCCTGTCTACCGGAAGTTGATGCTGTTGCTATGCAACCTCTTTCGAGTTTGTTAGCGTAACATAATTACTTGCTAGAGATTTTACGATATCGGGTTCATAAATCCAATCTGGAATGCCAGTTCGTAAATTACGAGCGTTTCGCTCTAGGTTAGTTCAGACCATTTTACTCGCCCTAGCAGGCTGTTTTCATGTTATCAGACGTTCTCTCTGAACATCTCTCTCTGATTCGGAGTAGATAGCCAGAATTAACAATGGCAAGTTCGTGTTAGCACATAGTTAATATGGCAAATTCGGCGTATTATTAGCCAACTAACGATTTATGATTTAACCTTTTTTTAACTAGGCAAGTCAGTAAAGAACAAGTTCTTGTTTACAATGACGGCCAAAGAACAGTGGGTAAAACAGGAGTAGAACGACATATTTTTACCTTGTCAGCTCGACTCGGGGATTCTATCTAGCAATCTTTCGGTTAATGGCCCAACGCTCTAACCACTAGGCTACCTGCCGCCCCTAGATAACGTTAACTAGCTAACATACCGGTAAATACTGCTGTAATTCTATGCGGTACGTAAGGATTACGTAGCTAACAAATTGTCAGCCAAAATAACGTGTAATGTAACTTATTTGAAAAATGATTACTTTATTACATTGCTCAACATGTTCTTAACATTTGTCATAATTAGTTAAAGCAATTAATTTGTATCGGCTCTCGTCAGACTCCGGCTGCATTTTACGCAATTTTCTTCAAAACTGAAAACGCAGTGAAGCCACGCCCATTTTATGTAGAATTGCATTATGGGCCCAAAAAGCAATTTATACAAAGTGGGGACGATTTTGCGTTACAACAATAAAATGTAATGTATTTTTCGAAGTGGGTTTCAAAGAATTTCCATTGATTGAATGTGTTGGATAGGTCTGTATCCCAGTTGTTATTTGTGTGTATTAGAATTTTAAAAAGCACAACACATACATTTATATTTAAGTCATTTAGCAGACGCTCTTATCCAGAGCGACTTACAAATTGGTGCATTCACCTTATGATATCCAGTGGAACAACCACTTTACAATAGTGCATCTAACTCTTTTAAGGGGGGGGGGGGGTTAGAAGGATTACTTTATCCTATCCTAGGTATTCCTTAAAGAGGTGGGGTTTCAGGTGTCTCCGGAAGGTGGTGATTGACTCCGCTGACCTGGCGTCGTGAGGGAGTTTGTTCCACCATTGGGGTGCCAGAGCAGCGAACAGTTTTGACTGGGCATACGAAATGGAGCAGACCTCAATGCAAAACATATTTAGCAAAACATTCAATGAAGACAAGGTCAACATTACCAAAAAATAAACATTTATTTCAGTTCAAGTTGTAGAAATACAATATACAACTGAAGGGTAACTCAGACGATACAGCAACATAACCACCTGCTTATCAACAGGCTCTGTGTGGTTTCAATAGTAAGTATTCATACTGTGTCCCCACTTAGTACAGGATTTGTAGCAATACCACATTATCAACCTAGAAAAATATTTGTATTGACAGTACTGTATTGTCGTGGCATTTACATAAAATATGAGGGATATATGAGGATACATCAGCATAGCACTGCTGGTACATCAGCTGACAAGACCTGAGAACAGAAAAAGAGAAAAAAATGAATTACAGATCAATTAAATCTTTTTAAAAAAAAACACCTATGAAAGAAGACGACTAATAAAAGTGAAAACTCCAACATACCCAGGTAATCGTCCATGAGGGATCCAATAGCAAACTGAAAAAGCAAATATTCAACATTACAACTTGCAGGGCTCTTTACAGAGATGAGACTATGGAAATATTTCATACTTTAGATAGATTGGCTTGCAATCTGTGAGGATATTATACTGTGCCTTCGGAAAGTATTCAGACACCTTGACCTTTTCACATTTTGTTACATTACAGCCATTTTCTATGATTGAAAACATTGTTTTCCCCCTCGTCAATCTACACACAATACCTCATAATGGTGAAGCAAAAACAGGTTAAAACTTTTGCTAATTTATATAAAAAATGGATATCACATTCAAATAAATTATTCAGACCCTTTACTCAGTACTTTGTTGAAGCACCTTTAGCAGCAATTACAGCCTTGAGTCTTCTTGGGTATGATGCTAAAAGCTTGGGAAACCTGTACTTGGGGAGTTTCTCCAATTCCTCTCTGCAGATCCTCTCAAGCTCTGTCAGGTTGGATGGGGAGCGTTGCTGCACAGCTATTTTCAGGTCTCCCCAAAGATGTTCGATCGGGTTCAAGTCCGGGCTCTGGCTGGGCCAATCAAGCACATTCAGAGATGTGTCCCAAAGCCACCCATGCATTGTCTTGGCTGTGTGCTTAGGGTCATTGTTCTGGAGCAGGTTTTCATCAAGGATCTCTGTACTTTGCTCCGTTCATCTTTCCTTTGATCCTGACTAGTCTCCCAGTCCCTAAAAAACATCCCCACAACGTGATGCTGCCACCACTATGCTTCACTGTAGGGATGGTGCCAGGTTCTCCAGATATGACGCTTGGCATTCAGGCCAAAGAGTTCAATCTTGGTTTCATCAGACCAGAGAATCTTGTTTCTCATGGTCCGAGAGTCCTTCATGTGCCTTTTGGCAAACTCCAAGCGTGCTGTCGTGTCTTTTACTTAGACATGGCTTCCGTCGGCCGCTCTACCATAAAGGCCTGATTTGTGGAGTGCTGCAGAGATGGTTGTCCTTCTGGAAGGTTCTCCCATCTCCACAGAGGAACTCTAGAGCTCTGTCAGAGAGAGCATCAGGTTCTTGGTCACCTCCCTGACCAAGCCCCCCCCCCCCCCGATTGCTCCGTTTGGCCTCATGGCTTGGTTTTTCCTCTGACATGCACTGTCAACTGTGGGACCTTATATAGACAGGTGTGTGCCTTAACAAAACATGTCCAATCAATTGTGTTTACCACAAGTGGACTCCAATCAAGTTGTAGAAACTTTTCAAGGATGATCAATGGAAACAAGATGCATCTGAGCTCAATTTTAAGTCTCATAGCAAAGGGTCTGAATACTTATGTAAATAATAATATTTGTATTTTTAATAAATTAGTAAACATTTCCAAAAACCTGTTTTCGCTTTGTTATTATAGGATATTGTGTGTAGATTGCTGATTTAAAAAAATATATATTTAATCAATTTTAGAATAAGGCTGTAACGTAACAAAATGTAGAAAAAGTCAAGAGGTCTGAATACTTTCCGAAGCCACTGTATAGGTCTGTCAGGTAGCATCCTTAGTTGACGGGGATTTGACAGCATACTCACAATGTCGTTTTTATCCACTCTTGTTCCCACGATCTTTAACCGAATCTCATCATCCTGTTGGATTACAATGTCCTAATGTGGAGAAGACAGAATCCTTAATAAGAAGACATGTATCCAACAGTTGTGTTACCTAAATATTAATTTAGTAAAATGGCACCCACACCACCACTATTTAGTGAAGAACTAATTTTAGATCTCACCTCATCAGTGGTCTTATAACAGGGAGGATTTGAGTTGGGGTCAAACTCCATCTCTGAGGGAATGGACTGCAGAAACAGTAAGTAACCACATTGACATTTATTAAAGAGTTTATCAATAAAAAAAAACATTCAACAACTAAAAGGAGACATTTCCATGAGGACCTACATGACGAGAGATGAAACAGGACATGGGGCCGATCTCTGTGAACAGTCCAACCTGAAAATAACGGAACATCTTGAATTATTTTAAATTTCACCATGAAAACAATATAATCTATTATTCTCCAGCCTTATTCAGATGGTAATGAGATCAAAGAAGATTTGTCTATGTCCCAAATGGCACCCTATTGACTGTGGTCAAAAGTAGTGCACTATAAAGGGAATAGGGTGTTTTTGTTCCACACAGTCTGAATAACTAACCCCTTTTTGCATAATGCTACTGATAGTTAAATAAACTGTCCCATTGTTTCAGAGTGCTCCACCTCAAATATCAGCTTATGGACGCTCAAGATGATCTATCCCCCATCCTCTCCGTCATGGCAGACGGCCAGAAATATGTCTACATCTCAGTCATAGACTATCTTCCAAAGTCCCGGTTCACTGAGCCACTCAGGTGACTGTCTGTCAGCACTCAATGTTTTCATACAACCTCTCAGATTATTTTCATGTACAGTACGTGATTATTTTTTTTTTTTACATTTGTATGTATTCTTTTGTACCTAGAACAATTAATTTGGCACACTGATTATTTTATTTGGCCCCCTAAGTTGGTGCCCCCAAAAAAATCATTAATTGTTGGGGATAAAAGACTGTAAAAACACCACTAAATTAACTCTGATTTAAATTTTGGAAATCTATTCCAAAGTATTCCCATGCATAATAGAGAGATATGTGATTGTATAGAAATGGTAGCAAGGTTTGAAATAATGTTTTAGTCAAATATTATATATGTTTGGGCTTCAATGCGGTAAATTTGCAGTCAACAAAGTCTTTGTAATATTTTGAAAATCGTCCAGTGGCTGAATCGAGTTGATGACCCCTGACATAGGGAATAGATTTACATTTGGGACGTAGCCCTTGTTTTGTTTCCTTACTTTGTTGACCTGGGTAACCACGGCATCTACCACCTCGCCTTTGAATGGACGGAAGACAATAGCCTTGTACTTGACGGGGTAAAGCACGAATCCCCTGCCTGGTTGGATGACACCTGCACCAATGTTGTCAATGGTGGTCACCGCAATGACGAATCCATATCTGAAACAAGAGAATTACTGAGTCAATAACTGAACAAGCATATCAACATGGTCCTGGTCAAAACAACCAACCCAGTGTGGTGGAAGTGTCCAAACTGTAAAGACAAATTGTGGTCTCTTGTTTACATTGAAATGTAGCCTGGAGTCCAAACTGAATGACTTAGTTTCACTACACTGAGCAATACTGAGTGTGGGTTCCGGGTTAATGAAAGGGAAGCTTCCCTGGCTCAATACTACTCACTTTCCTGTGCATGTTCCCTCCACCTCTGTGAAGAGCTTCTGTTTCACAGTGTTCAGGAGATTGGGACCAAAGTACCGAGGGTGGAGCAGGATCTCATGCTCCAGGGAAATCTGTGAATGATCATATATATATACACTGCTCAAAAAAATAAGGGGAACACTAAAATAACACATCCTAGATCTGAATGAATGAAATATTCTTATTAAATACTTTTTTTCTTTACATAGTTGAATGTGCTGACAACAAAATCACACAAAAATTATCAATGGAAATCAAATTTATCAACCCATGGAGGTCTAGATTTGGAGTCACACGCAAAATTAAAGTGGAAAACCACACTACAGGCTGATCCAACTTCGATGTAATGTCCTTAAAACAAGTCAAAATTAGGCTCAGTAGTGTGTGTGGCCTCCACGTGCCTGTATGACCTCCCTACAACGCCTGGGCATGCTCCTGATGAGGTGGCAGATGGTCTCCTGAGGGATCTCCTCTCAGACCTGGACTAAAGCATCCGCCAACTCCTGGACAGTCTGTGGTGCAACGTGGCATTGGTGGATGGAGCGAGACATGATGTCCCAGATGTGCCTAATTGGATTCAAGTCTGGGGAACGGGCGGGCCAGTCCATAGCATCAATGCCTTCCTCTTGCAGGAACTGCTGACACACTCCAGCCACATGAGGTCTAGCATTGTCTTGCATTAGGTGGAACCCAGGGCCAACCGCACCAGCATATGGTCTCACAAGGGGTCTGAGGATCTCATCTCGGTACCTAATGGCAGTCAGGCTACCTCTGGCGAGCACATGGAGGGCTACTTGGTTACTACATGATTCCATATGTGGTATTTCATAGTTTTGATGTCTTCACTATTATTCTACAATGTATAAAAGTCAAAATAAAGAAAAACCCTTGAATGAGTAGATGTCCAAACTCTTGACAGGTACTGTATTAGTGTAATTAGTTAGTGTACAGTTTGTTTTTACAGTAGGTAACTTAGTACTGAACAAGTCATACTGTTTATAGCTGAGAATGACAGCAATTACTTTCATTGAGTCTAAGGGTGTTTTCACATATAGTCCTCTTTAATGTGAACTCTGGGGTAAAAACAAGCCAAAGAACTCCGGTATCTTTGTATTCACACTGCCCTTGCATTTGAATAAGGACTCAACTCTTTTGCCAGTTCACTTCACCTATTTTGTGGACAGAGTACTCTTTACATGCACATTGCTATGTTAAGAAAAGAACCAAGATCTTTTTCCAAACATACACTCTGGGTTTTTACAAAGTGCAGGACAAGCCATTTAATCAGAATGTGTTATCCGACTGCTACTATTATACATAATTCTAAATCAGAAGATACTGTTAACATGTACATTTGATGGCTAAGAAAATAAATAGTAATATAATAACTGCAGAATAAATAATGCTGTAATTGAAAATTGTACACACAAGGTAGGCTACTGCCCCTTTAAAAGCTAGAATAGATTTTGTACCCAAAATGTTGCGATTTTCACCAAATATATTGTCTTCTCACACTATTAAAATAGTGTATGAAGCTCTTAGCCTATTGATCACATATTGCAAACAAATACTATGGCCTATAAACGAATTTCTGTGCGTCCTTGAAAATCGCTAATAACTAAAAAATTATGCAAACTTGTACGTAACCTGGAGCGGCAGGCAGCCAAGTGGTTAGAGCGTTGGACTAGTAACCGAAAGGTTGCACGTTCAAATCCCCCAGCTGACAAGGTAAACATCTGACAGGTCTGCCCCTGAACAGGCAGTTAACCCACTGTTCCTAGGCCGTCATTGAAAATAAGAATTTGTTCTTAAACTGACTTGCCTAGTTAAATAAAGATACAATTAAAATCTCTCTTTTGTGAGGAATTATGGCAGCGGTTAACGGTGTTGATGTAGTAGTCTAGTGTGTGTTGCGGGAGTAATGACAGGCGAACATGGGGAACTTTACGTTCACAATATCCTAAAAACGGGAACCGGACCGCGTAATTCAAGCAAACCGAACTCATCTCTCGAGATGGCCTCGGGGGCTCTTTTAAGGGGTCCGAGTTCCTTTGGAGTGTATTACACTGCACAAAAAACCGCACGGAGGTCACACACATTGGCTGAAAGGGTCCATGTGTGAAAACACCCTAAAGTAACATGTAGCTTTCTTAAACTATCATCGCCAGACAGGTATCAAACAGTTAAATATGCTATTATGGACGTTGAGTTTTCATTTTGGTAACAGTTAACAGAGCAGTTAGCTAACCAACCGGCTAGCACTAGCGATAGCATAGTTAGCCACGGGTGTTATCGTCACAAGATCATACAAATCGAACATCTTACATGATAAAACATGATTTCCCGCTGACGCTTCCTTGATTGTAGCCTTCTGTTTAATTTATCAGCAAGTAATAATTGAGTTATTTGCTGTAACTCTTTTGCTTCTCAATGGAAGTGCAGTTATCTTTCAAAATTATTATTTAAGTCCAGCGGCACATCACAGGAAGACGGTAATGTTTGACTTCTGGAAAAAGTTTTACTTCCGGAGCATTAGATTCACAGCTTTTTGGTTCAATAATGTGACCACTGATTATGATTCAAGAAAAAGATTCGTGGGCTTAAAAATAACAAATATTTAATTTTAAGGACAAGAATGAAGTTGAAACGTCTTTGGTTTTAAAAAGAAGCAACAGTTGACATAAGACAAAAATGCAACCGACATGACACTGACAGGCCATCAGTCTTTTCCCATTTAGACAACACATGCCTTGATTCACTGTGTCAGTCAGTCAAGGCAAAAGTAATTGATCAAAAACAGAACTTCAAGATTCATTCAATATTGACACTTCCATTGAGAAGCAAAAAAGTTACAGCAAATAACTCAAGTAGAAAATATGTATTCATCAAAAAAATTCTAATATATACAGTAAAATGCTGAGTGTAACAGAACATAATTATGAAATGAGTAGTTGATTGTAAGCAATCAATGAAATGTAAGTGCTTCTGATAGGCAGCATACTGAGGACCAGTGGAAGTATGTGCCAAAACAATTATCTGTTAATTATCTGCACCTGTTAACTCCTCTGGCTCTCTCTCTCTGCCACCACAGAACCTGTCTGGTTCACCACCAGCCCAGCACCTGTTAACTCCTCTGGCTCTCTCTCTGCCACCACAGAACCTGTCAGGTTCACCACCAGCCCAACACCTGTTAACTCCTCTGGCTCTCTCTCTCTGCCACCACAGAACCTGTCTGGTTCACCACCAGCCCAACACCTGTTAACTCCTCTGGCTCTCTCTTTCTGCCACCACAGAACCTGTCTGGTTCACCACCAGCCCAACACCTGTTAACTCCTCTGGCTCTCTCTCTGCCACCACAGAACCTGTCTGGAAATGAGGTAAAACGGATTTATGTTTCCCGGCCACTAGGAGAGCCGCCTCTGGATGAACGTTTTCCTGTTTGCTTATGGCGGTATACAGCTCATTGAGTGCGGTCTTAGTGCCAGCATCGGTATGTGGTGGTATGTAGATAGCTTCGGAAAATACAGACGGAAACTCTCTCGGTAGATAGTGTGGTCTACAGCTTATCATGAGATACTCTACCTCAGGCGAGCAAAACCTTGAGATTTCCTTAGATATCGTGCACCAGCTTTTTGTTTACAAATATACATAGACCTCCACCCCTTGTCTTACCAGAGGCTGCTGTTCTTTCCTGCCAATACAGTATATAACCCGCCAGCTGTATGATATTCATGTCATTGTTCAGCCACGACTCAGTGAAACATAAGATATTACAGTTTCTAATGTCCCGTTGGTAGGATATACGTTCTTTTAGTTTGTCCAATTTATTATCCAGCTATTGTATGTTGGCCAATAGTACATATGGCAAAGGCAGATTAGCCACTCGTAGGTGGATCCTCACAAAGCACCCCGATACCTCTTCCATCTTTTTCTCCTGCGAATGACAGGGATGAGCCCCTGTTCGGGTGTCTGAAGTACATCTCTCTCGTCTGACTCATTAAAGAGAAATTCTTTGTCCAGTTCAAAGTGAGTAATCGCTGTTTTGATTTTCAGAAGCTCTTTTTGGTCATAAGAGACAGTAGCAGCAACATTATGTACAAAATAAGTTACAAAACATTTGAAAAAACAAACAAAATAGCACAGTTGGTTAAGAGCCCATAAAATAGCAGGCATAACCTCATCTTTGGGATGAGTTGGACAGCAGCATGAAGGAAAAGCAGCCAACAAGTGTTCAGCATATGTGGGAACTCCTTCAAGACTGTTGGATAAGTATTCCAGGTGAAGCTGGTTGAGAGAATGCCCAATAGTATGCAAAGCTGTCATCAAGGCAAAGGGTGGCTCATCCATATATTTTAAACTTTATATTCTTATCCGTATTAGGTTTTGTTGTGGAATTTGTTAGAAATTAGGTTTTGTTGTGGAATAGTTAGATATTACCTGTTAGATATTGCTGCACTGTCGGATCTAGAAGCATAAGCATTTCATTATACTCGCAATAACATCTGCTAACCATGTGTATATGACCAATAAAATTTGAGTTGATTTTTTATTTTACTTGGCTACTTTGATACTTTTTTTATTTTACTTGGCTACTATCTAAAATATATTTGGATTTGTTTAACACTTTTTTTGATTACCACATGATTCCATATGTCTTATTTCATAGTGTTGATGTTTTCACTATTATTCTACAATGTAGAAAATAGTACAAAAATTAAGAAAAACCCTTGAATGATGCACTCATGGAACAAAGCTTGCACCCTGTTGGTTTAAAATAAAACTTCACCTCACCAAAAAAAACATTATCATAACCCACCAACCGGTGGCGCCATCAACCAAACGACAACAGCAGGTGACGTCGACGCCTGGGGATTCATGCCGCGTTCAAAACAATTGGGAGCTCGGAACTCGGATATCCCCGACTTCATACGTCAGCGCATAAAAAACAACTGGTAATTCGAGAAAAAAAAAAACGAGCTCAGACTAAGAAAAATCGATTTGAACGGCCACCCAACTCGGAATTCCAACTCAGGAACTCGGGCCTCTTTCTGGAGCTCCAACTTTCCTACCTGAAGATCACTGACGTCATTATTTGATCTCGTATTCTTCCGTGTTCCCAGTTCTTCTGAACGCGGCATCAGGTAGAGATGGCGTCCCTTTTGCAGCCTGACAGGGTTCTCTACCTAGTTCATGGAGAGAAAAAGATCCGATCGCCGTTGTCGACACTTTATTTTTGCCGGTATTGCAGTGAATTGCGTTCCCTAGAATGTGTGTCTCACGAGGTAAGTCAACACTACTGTGATTAACTATCTCAATCCTAGAGATATCTAGCTAGCTAGCTAGCTCGTAGCGTTAGCGGTTTGGGAGGGACTGGTCAACATAGTCCAACCCCCGCACAATAAACATTTTAATGTTATTTGCCATATCGCACGCCAATCAACATTTATTAAACAGCTCTGTCGTGTGATTGGTCGGATATGTCGTCTTTACTTCCGTCCTACTTTCATAATTTTGTACGTTTATCTAGCTACCTAGCTAAGCTAACTGTTATCAAACAAGACAGCTAGCCAAAAAACACAATACATCGTTTGTGTTTACTAGTAACTTATTTTGTCCAATTAACAGTGACACAAATTCCCACTGGAAATACAATTTAAACCCAACAAGCATTTGAAAAGCGTTTTTAATTTTTAGCTAGCTTCACAGCCTCCTAGCTGGCTAACGTACTCCATTCGTCACCACACCCAGACAGATCGACCACAATGCGGTCTCAGATCTAGCAAACACATTTTGACAAGAGTTCGTTATTCTTGTGAAATATCTTATTTAGGTAGCTGGCTAACTATTTATCTAGTCGATACGTGCCACGTCAGACAGTTATGATTGTTCATTTACACAGCCACAGAACTGACAGTGACCCTCACCACAGAAACTCACATTTTATTAAACTGAAGCTGACAGGATGCTAACGCATACTAATCATGTTTCAGCGTGAACCAATATCTATCTGTGCAGTTATAACTACTAGTTAGCTACGATGGAAAGCAATACACATTCATGTATTCCCACTAACCACAGTTCATAATAATGTCCGGGAACGGTGCAAATTGAATGGCATCAACCAGGTGTTTGATGTATTTGATACCATTCCACGAATTAACAAAAGCCCGTTCTCCCCAAATAAGGTGCCACTAACATAGATTGTTGAATGCTGCCTCTGGTTTCTAGGTGGACTCACATTACTGTCCAAGCTGCCTGGAGAATATGCCTTCAGCAGAGGCAAAGCTGAAGAAGAACAGGTGAGAAACATTTGCAACTGAGCATCAGCATTTAGACCTGTTATATACGGTCTATGGCATAGACTTATTCCTTATTGTGTAGCCATTGACAATGGTCACTGCATCCAGCCTACATTTCCCAGCTCTTTGTTTTGTTCTAGGAAGAGGATATTCAACCAGCTGAACGAAAACTTCAGGTTAGGCATAGAGGTTAAGCTTAGGGTTATCTATCATTCATGTTTATTTTCTGTATTAATGCTGGAAATTGCCAGGGACCTCAAGATACGATATTATCACGATACTTGGAGAACAAGTTCTGAAGGAACAATTCTGGCGTTTTGGTGCAGGTACAGCCAATTATCGCAAAAATAATTTTGCAAAAATTAATATCCCGATATGTAACTATTAACCCCCCCTTCCATCACTATTATATATGTAATTCTGTGGGGTTGAATATTAGGTTAAGATTAGTTATAGCCTAGTTTAGGGTTAAGGAAAGCCATAAAAGCTAGCATTGGGTTTGAGAACTGCGACTATTTCTTCCGGTTGAGGAACAAAGGTAGTGTTTATAACTAGCTATACCTTCTTTCTCTGCGTGCCCCAGGTGTGCCAACTGCTTCGACTGCCCATGCTGCATGCACACCCTGTCCACCCGGGCCACCAACATCCCAGCCCCTCTTCCTGACGACCCCAGCAAGACGGCCATGAAGAAGGCCTATTACCTGGCCTGTGGCTTCTGTCGCTGGACATCCAGAGATGTGGGCATGGCTGACAAGTCTGTGGGTGAGTGCCAGGCCTACCTTACTGTTGATGATGATGATGAGATACTGGACTGTTGTCTATGTTTATATTGGGCCTTTGTTTAAACTTGACCAACTATTCTGTGGCTGAGTGAGTGTGAGAAGTGGCTTCAACCAAATCAAATAGCAAACCTAGCTGATGATCCTAGTTACTAAGCTACTGAAGGAAGTGTCCCCCCCGTCCCCCCCTGCACTGGTGATGAGGGGGAGATATATGGGACTGACTTGTTACTAGGCTATGTTAGAATGGTTCAAATGCTAAACAAATTAATATCTGATGTATGGAGCTTTGTTTGTAATTGTAACTCTGACTAGAGATGTGTCCCTTATCATGTACATGACTAGTAGCCTACGTGTCTGTTGTGTGATTGACTTGTTGGCTGTTTTATGGAGGACTATTTCACTTCTTGTATTATTTTGTGTGTCTTCACTTCAGCCAGTGGAGGATGGCAGGAGCCGGACAATCCTCATACTCAACGGGTATGTTGCCTTCCTTTTGGTCTGATCTATTTTCTCTCTCTCTCCAAGTGTTGCTCACATGTTGAGCTAGACAACCCCAGGCCGTAGAATGCTGTGACACTGGAAGTTACATAGAGTCTATTGTATTTTTTAAATACAGCATCAATTACACTGTGTGATCAACCACAAATAGACACACTCCTGATACAGGCCCCAGGCTTAAGTGTTGGCTCTGACTTGTGCTTTTTGCTATTTATTTCCTGCTGGTAATATACATGTGGGACGGCAGGTAGCCTAGTGGTTAGAGTGGAGGGGCGGCGGGTAGCCTAGTGGTCAGAGTGGAGGGGCGGCGGGTAGCCTAGTGGTCAGAGTGGAGGGGCGGCGGGTAGCCTAGTGGTCAGAGTGGAGGGGCGGCGGGTAGCCTAGTGGTCAGAGTGGAGGGGCGGCGGGTAGCCTAGTGGTCAGAGTGGAGGGGCGGCGGGTAGCCTAGTGGTCAGAGTGGAGGGGCGGCGGGTGGCCTAGTGGTCAGAGTGGAGGGGCGGCGGGTAGCCTAGTGGTCAGAGTGGAGGGGCGGCGGGTAGCCTGGTGGTCAGAGTGGAGGGGCGGCGGGTAGCCTAGTGGTCAGAGTGGAGGGGCGGCGGGTAGCCTAGTGGTCAGAGTGGAGGGGCGGCGGGTAGCCTGGTGGTCAGAGTGGTATGCTGATGAGATATATATATATATACTTTATACATGGTTCTCTGGTCTGTCATTTCCTCCTATTATAATAATAGTATCCTATGACAGTCAGACTCATGCTATGTGTATTCTTCCTCCAGAGACTCATGGTATTTGTTGGGTATTTCTTTTCTCAGATCAATAAACTGATAGAGTATTACCAGCAGCTGGCCCAGAGGGAGAAACTGGAGAGGGACAGGAAGAAGCTGGCCAGGAGACGACCCTATATGCCACTGGCCTTCTCGGTACACACACACACACACACACACACACACACACACACACACACACACACACTCCGACAGATAACACGCTCAGCTTTCACACTTCTCTCTGGAATACGAACTTGACTTTTTTTATACGTTACACTTCTCTCAATAACCACAACCCAGCTCTCACTTTTGTTTTAATTTTTATAATGAGCATTCTCAAATATGCTTTTAATCTTTGTTTGTTGTGATGGTTATGGCTGTTTTATTAACCCTGCTGGTGGCAGGATCTGAAATTAACAATGCAACTATTTCTGAATAGCCTACATAATGTTATGTTCCAGTATGTTTACATTGATTGAACTGCATGTATAAGTTCATGTATATGGACAGAAGGACTGGTTTAGGTTAGAACCTGGGGCATCCTGGAACATTGACGAGTCACTATAAGCTAGCTGTGTGCTAGCTATATAACGTTACTAGCTACTGCAGCTGAAGAGTCACTATAAGCTAGCTATATAACGTTATTAGCTACTGCAGCTGAAGAGTCACTATAAGCTAGCTATATGCTAGCTAGCTATATACTAGCTACTGCAGCTGACGAGTCACTCACTATAAGCTAGCTGTGTGCTAGCTAGCTATATACTAGCTACTGCGGCTGAAGGGTCACTATAAGCTAGCTGCTAGCTGTGTGCTAGCTAGCTATATACTAGCTACTGCAGCTGAAGGGTCACAATAAGCTAGCTGTGTGTTAGCTAGCTATATACTAGCTACTGCAGCTGAAGAGTCACTATAAGCTAGCTGCTAGCTGTGTGCTAGCTAGCTATATACTAGCTACTGCAGCTGAAGAGTCACTATAAGCTAGCTGCTAGCTGTGTGCTAGCTAGCTATATACTAGCTACTGCAGCTGAAGAGTCTTCAGCTCTACCACTGATGCTTTTCTGTTGCTGTTGCATGTCGTCAGTTACCTGCCATGTTTGCTGCTTTGGTTTCACTTGATACGTTCTTCTTTGTCTTTGCTTCTGCACGCTGATATGTTGGTTTTAACCCCTCCGTCCCCCAGCAACACACTATTCATGTGGTGGTGAGTTGTATTTTTCACTTTGATAGTCAAACACTGCTCTCTCTCTCGGAAATGTAATGTTAAAACTGATTTTAGCCGATAGTATAGTAGACGTTTGAAACTCACTGTGAACATAAAGATTTGTGTTCTCTTCGTTCAAACCCCAAAAAATACTCTAGGTTTGGTTTATTTCTTTAGCTTCGATCACAATTTTATTTTAGGCATTTATGCTAGTAAATGTTTTCCTAATTTAGATATTTTAAAAATCTAAATATTTACAGTTATCAATAGAAATGCCAGTGTTTCCTCTCCTGTCAGTCTACCACATGGTGACGTCTGTCTGTGAGGTAGTTGACAATTGTGGTTGTGTTGCTCTGTAAAGGAGAAGTATGGTCTGGGTACCAGACTACAGAGACAGAGACCTGGAGCTCCTATCACCAGTCTGGCTGGTCTTTCGTGAGTATTACATTCCATTCACACAAATGTTATTGTCCATAACCTATGAGTATCACATCCTGGTACTATACGGCACCATTCCTTTATTGTGCACGTACATGACAGATCATGTTGATCACTGAATAGGGTGCAGTTTGGGTTAAAGCCATGCTGTTAGTTCATAAATACAGCTTTCCCTGTCTGCTATAATGTCTGTCCCTGTCTGCTATAATGTCTGTCCCTGTCTGCTATAATGTCTGTCCCTGTCTGCTATAATGTCTGTCCCTGTCTGCTATAATGTCTGTCCCTGTCTGCTATAATGTCTGTCCCTGTCCGCTATAATGTCTGCTATAATGTCTGTCCCTGTCTGCTATAATGTCTGTCCCTGTCCCCTATAATGTCTGCTATAATGTCTGTCCCTGTCTGCTATAATGTCTGTCCCTGTCTGCTATAATGTCTGTCCCTGTCTGCTATAATGTCTGCCCCTGTCTGCTATAATGTCTGTCCCTGTCTGCTATAATATCTGTCCCTGTCTGCTATAATGTCTGTCCCTGTCTCCTATGTCTGTCCCTGTCTGCTATAATGTCTGTCCCTGTCTGCTATAATGTCTGCTATAATGTCTGTCCCTGTCTCCTATAATGTCTGTCCCTGTCTGCTATAATGTCTGTCCCTGTCTGCTATAATGTCTGTCCCTGTCTCCTATAATGTCTGTCCCTGTCTGCTATAATGTCTGTCCCTGTCTGCTATAATGTCTGTCCCTGTCTGCTATAATGTCTGTCCCTGTCTGCTATAATGTCTGTCCCTGTCTGCTATAATGTCTGTCCCTGTCTGCTATAATGTCTGTCCCTGTCTGCTATAATGTCTGTCCCTGTCTGCTATAATGTCTGTCCCTGTCTGCTATAATGTCTGTCCCTGTCTGCTATAATGTCTGTCCCTGTCTGCTATAATGTCTGCCCCTGTCTGCTATAATGTCTGCCCCTGTCTGCTATAATGTCTGTCCCTGTCTGCTATAATGTCTGTCCCTGTCTGTCCCTGTCTGCTATAATGTCTGCTATAATGTCTGTCCCTGTCTGCTATAATGTCTGTCCCTGTCTGCTATAATGTCTGTCCCTGTCTGCTATAATGTCTGTCCCTGTCTGCTATAATGTCTGCTATAATGTCTGTCCCTGTCTGCTATAATGTCTGTCCCTGTCTGCTATAATGTCTGTCCCTGTCTGCTATAATGTCTGTCCCTGTCTGCTATAATGTCTGTCCCTGTCTGCTATAATGTCTGTCCCTGTCTGCTATGTCTGTTTCTGTCCCCTATAATGTCTGTCCCTGTCCCCTATAATGTCTGGCCCTGTCCCCTATAATGTCTGGCCCTGTCTGCTATAATGTCTGTTCCTGTCTGCTATAATGTCTGTCCCTGTCCCCTATAATGTCTGCTATGATGTCTGTCCCTGTCTCCTATAATGTCTGTCCCTGTCCGCTATAATGTCTGTCCCTGTCCCCTATAATGTCTGCTATAATGTCTGTCCCTGTCTGCTATAATGTCTGTCCCTGTCCCCTATAATGTCTGTCCCTGTCTCCTATAATGTCTGTCCCTGTCCGCTATAATGTCTGTCCCTGTCCCCTATAATGTCTGTCCCTGTCTCCTATAATGTCTGTCCCTGTCTGCTATAATGTCTGTCCCTGTCTGCTATAATGTCTGTCCCTGTCTCCTATAATGTCTGTCCCTGTCCCCTATAATGTCTGTCCCTGTCCCCTATAATGTCTGTCCCTGCCCCCTATAATGTCTGCTATAATGTCTGTCCCTGTCTGCTATGTCTGTCCCTGTCCCCTATAATGTCTGTCCCTGTCTGCTATAATGTCTGTCCCTGTCTGCTATAATGTCTGTCCCTGTCTGCTATAATGTCTGTCCCTGTCTGCTATAATGTCTGTCCCTGTCTCCTATAATGTCTGTCCCTGTCTGCTATAATGTCTGCTATAATGTCTGTCCCTGTCTGCTATAATGTCTGTCCCTGTCTGCTATAATGTCTGTCCCTGTCTGCTATAATGTCTGTCCCTGTCTGCTATAATGTCTGTCCCTGTCTGCTATAATGTCTGCCCCTGTCTGCTATAATGTCTGCCCCTGTCTGCTATAATGTCTGTCCCTGTCTGCTATAATGTCTGTCCCTGTCTGTCCCTGTCTGCTATATTGTCTGCTATAATGTCTGTCCCTGTCTGCTATAATGTCTGCTATAATGTCTGTCCCTGTCTGCTATAATGTCTGTCCCTGTCTGCTATAATGTCTGTCCCTGTCTGCTATAATGTCTGTCCCTGTCTGCTATAATGTCTGTCCCTGTCTGCTATAATGTCTGCTATAATGTCTGTCCCTGTCTGCTATAATGTCTGTCCCTGTCTGCTATAATGTCTGGCCCTGTCTGCTATAATGTCTGGCCCTGTCTGCTATAATGTCTGGCCCTGTCTGCTATAATGTCTGGCCCTGTCTGCTATAATGTCTGGCCCTGTCTGCTATAATGTCTGGCCCTGTCTGCTATAATGTTTGGCCCTGTCTGCTATAATGTCTGGCCCTGTCCCCTATAATGTCTGCTATAATGTCTGGCCCTGTCTGCTATAATGTCTGGCCCTGTCTGCTATAATGTCTGGCCCTGTCTGCTATAATGTCTGGCCCTGTCCGCTATAATGTCTGCTATAATGTCTGCTATAATGTCTGCTATAATGTCTGCCCCTGTCTGCTGTAATGTCTGTCCCTGTCTGCTATAATGTCTGTCCCTGTCTGCTATAATGTCTGTCCCTGTCTGCTATAATGTCTGTCCCTGTCTGCTATAATGTCTGTCCCTGTCTGCTATAATGTCTGTCCCTGTCTGCTATAATGTCTGTCCCTGTCTGCTATAATGTCTGTCCCTGTCTGCTATAATGTCTGTCCCTGTCTGCTATAATGTCTGTCCCTGTCTGCTATAATGTCTGCCCCTGTCTGCTATAATGTCTGGCCCTGTCCCCTATAATGTCTGCTATAATGTCTGGCCCTGTCTGCTATAATGTCTGCTATAATGTCTCTCCCTGTCTGCTATAATGTCTGTTTCTGTCCCCTATAATGTCTGCTATAATGTCTGGCCCTGTCCGCTATAATGTCTGCTATAATGTCTCTCCCTGTCTGCTATAATGTCTGTTTCTGTCCCCTATAATGTCTGTTTCTGTCCCCTATAATGTCTGTCCCTGTCTGCTATAATGTCTGCCCCTGTCTGCTATAATGTCTGTCCCTGTCTGCCCCTGTCTGCTATAATGTCTGGCCCTGTCTGCCCCTGTCTGCTATAATGTCTGGCCCTGTCTGCCCCTGTCTGCTATAATGTCTGCCCCTGTCTGCTATAATGTCTGTCCCTGTCTGCTATAATGTCTGTCCCTGTCTGCTATAATGTCTGTCCCTGTCTGCTATAATGTCTGTCCCTGTCTGCTATAATGTCTGCCCCTGTCTGCTATAATGTCTGTCCCTGTCTGCTATAATGTTTGCCCCTGTCTGCTATAATGTCTGTCCCTGTCTGCTATAATGTCTGCCCCTGTCTGCTATAATGTCTGCCCCTGTCTGCTATAATGTCTGCCCCTGTCTGCTGTAATGTCTGCCCCTGTCTGCTGTAATGTCTCCCCCTGTCTGCTTTAATGTCTGCCCCAGTCTGCTATAATGTCTGGCCCTGTCTGCTATAATGTCTGGCCCTGTCTGCTATAATGTCTGGCCCTGTCTGCTATAATGTCTGGCCCTGTCTGCTATAATGTCTGGCCCTGTCTGCTATAATGTCTGGCCCTGTCTGCTATAATGTCTGGCCCTGTCTGCTATAATGTCTGGCCCTGTCTGCTATAATGTCTGGCCCTGTCTGCTATAATGTCTGGCCCTGTCTGCTATAATGTCTGGCCCTGTCTGCTATAATGTCTGGCCCTGTCTGCTATAATGTCTGGCCCTGTCTGCTATAATGTCTGGCCCTGTCTGCTATAATGTCTGGCCCTGTCTGCTATAATGTCTGGCCCTGTCTGCTATAATGTCTGCTATAATGTCTGGCCCTGTCTCCTATAATGTCTGTCCCTGTCTGCTATAATGTCTGTCCCTGTCTGCTATAATGTCTGTCCCTGTCTGCTATAATGTCTGTCCCTGTCTCCTATAATGTCTGTCCCTGTCTCCTATAATGTCTGTCCCTGTCTCCTATAATGTCTGTCCCTGTCTCCTATAATGTCTGTCCCTGTCTGCTATAATGTCTGTCCCTGTCTGCTATAATGTCTGTCCCTGTCTGCTATAATGTCTGTCCCTGTCTGCTATAATGTCTGTCCCTGTCCGCTATAATGTCTGTCCCTGTCCCCTATAATGTCTGTCCCTGTCCCCTATAATGTTTGTTCCTGTCTGCTATAATGTTTGTCCCTGTCTGCTATAATGTCTGTCCCTGTCTGCTATAATGTCTGGCCCTGTCTGCTATAAATTCTGTCCCTGTCTGCTATAATGTCTGCTATAATGTCTGTCCCTGTCTCCTATAATGTCTGTCCCTGTCTGCTATAATGTCTGTCCCTGTCTGCTATAATGTCTGCCCCTGTCTGCTATAATGTCTGCCCCTGTCTGCTATAATGTCTGCCCCTGTCTGCTATAATGTCTGCCCCTGTCTGCTATAATGTCTGCCCCTGTCTGCTATAATGTCTGCCCCTGTCTGCTATAATGTCTGCCCCTGTCTGCTATAATGTCTGCTCCTGTCTGCTATAATGTCTGCCCCTGTCTGCTATAATGTCTGTCCCTGTCTGCTATGTCTGTCCCTGTCCCCTATAATGTCTGTCCCTGTCTCCTATAATGTCTGTCCCTGTCCCCTATAATGTCTGTCCCTGTCCCCTATAATGTCTGTCCCTGTCTGCTATAATGTCTGTCCCTGTCTGCTATAATGTCTGTCCCTGTCTGCTATAATGTCTGTCCCTGTCTGCTATAATGTCTGTCCCTGTCTGCTATAATGTCTGTCCCTGTCTGCTATAATGTCTGTCCCTGTCCCCTATAATGTCTGTCCCTGTCCCCTATAATGTTTGTCCCTGTCCCCTATAATGTTTGTCCCTGTCTGCTATAATGTCTGTCCCTGTCTGCTATAATGTCTGGCCCTGTCTGCTATAAATTCTGGCCCTGTCTGCTATAATGTCTGCTATAATATCTGTCCCTGTCTCCTATAATGTCTGTCGCTGTCTGCTATAATGTCTGTCCCTGTCTGCTATAATGTCTGCCCCTGTCTGCTATAATGTCTGCCCCTGTCTGCTATAATGTCTGCCCCTGTCTGCTATAATGTCTGCCCCTGTCTGCTATAATGTCTGCCCCTGTCTGCTATAATGTCTGCCCCTGTCTGCTATAATGTCTGTCCATGTCTGCTATAATGTCTTTCCCTGTCCCCTATAATGTCTGTCCCTGTCTACTATGTCTGTCCCTGTCCCCTATAATGTCTGTCCCTGTCTCCTATAATGTCTGTCCCTGTCTCCTATAATGTCTGTCCCTGTCCCCTATAATGTCTGTCCCTGTCCCCTATAATGTCTGTCCCTGTCTGCTATAATGTCTGTCCCTGTCTCCTATAATGTCTGCTATAATGTCTGCTATAATGTCTGGCCCTGTCTGCTATAATGTCTGGCCCTGTCTCCTATAATGTCTGTCCCTGTCTGCTATAATGTCTGTCCCTGTCCCCTATAATGTCTGGCCCTGTCTCCTATAATGTCTGTCCCTGTCCCCTATAATGTCTGTCCCTGTCTCCTATAATGTCTGTCCCTGTCCCCTATAATGTCTGTCCCTGTCCCCTATAATGTCTGTCCCTGTCCCCTATAATGTCTGTCCCTGTCTCCTATAATGTCTGCCCCCGTGTCTGTCCCTGTCTCCTATAATGTCTGTCCCTGTCACCTATAATGGCCTTCACTGTGTCTGTCCCTATTCTAGTCTGAAGGAAGGTGAAGACCAGAAGGAGATTAACATAGAACCAGCTCAGGCCTTAGATGAAGTGGAGCCACTGCCTGAAGACTGCTACAACAGACCCATCAACCTACCTGAGGGTAAGAGACAACCACCCCTAACCACTAACCCCTAAGCCTAGCCCCTAACCGCTAACCACTAAGCCTAACACTAACCCCGGACCTTGAACTCTACACTAACCCTACACCAGAACTGTCCACCTACCTGAGGGTCACAATGATTAGTACTTAATTTATTTTTTTATCTACAATTGTTAATTGAAACAATAATAAAGTGTTCTCTCCTGTTTTGGTAAAAAGCTGAGCGATGAGGGCTGGAGAAATGTAACCGCTCTCAGATTAATAGACAGAGCTATGGATGCAAGGACTGACCATCCATGATATTAAAATGATAGTTTTAACCATGTTATGAGGCTATACAGTGTTTTACATTTATGTTGTTTACAAACATTTGAGTAAAACAAGCTTATATTTTGTGTTCAGATGGGGTTCGACAGTTGAACAAAGCTCATGAGGCATTTATAAGTTCTATTCTTCAAGAGTCAATGGGTACAGATCATTCATTTTAATAACAATAATCTAGCAACTAAGGATTCTAGCTTCATCCACTACTTTTCCTTATAGCTGTAGACTTCATTAGAACAAATAGCTCTATCATAGCCAGGGTACGCTGTGGTTGTTTTCATATCTGCCGTGTTTGGTTGTCTAGTTGGACCGCGTTTGGTTGTCTAGTTGGACCGCGTTTGGTTGTCTAGTTGGACCGCGTTTGGTTGTCTAGTTGGACCGCGTTTGGTTGTCTAGTTGGACCGCGTTTGGTTGTCTAGTTGGACCGCGTTTGGTTGTCTAGTTGGACCGCGTTTGGTTGTCTAGTTGGACCGCGTTTGGTTGTCTAGTTGGACCGCGTTTGGTTGTCTAGTTGGACCGCGTTTGGTTGTCTAGTTGGACCGCGTTTGGTTGTCTAGTTGGACCGCGTTTGGTTGTCTAGTTGGACCGCGTTTGGTTGTCTAGTTAACTCCCTGTGTTGTCTAGTTGGACCGCGTTTGGTTGTCTAGTTGGACCGCGTTGTGTTAACTCCCTGGTGTGTGTTATGTATTACAGTGACCACCTTGCGTCAGCGGCTGCTCCAGCCTGACTTCCAGCCTGCCGGAGCCTCTCAGCTCCACCCCAAACACAAACACCTGCTCATCAAGCGCTCTCTGCGATGCAGGGTCTGTTTATGACACAGTATATTACACTACACTAACCTTCCCAAGGAAGGGCATTTTTCTACTATGTTACAGTTGTTTTTCTGTCATTTTATCTTGATTAGTCATGGTAGAATTGTTGCTTTTCTTCCTAGAAATGTGAACACAATCTGAGCAAGCCAGAATTTAACCCAACTTCAATCAAGTTCAAAATCCAGCTGGTGGCTGTGTAAGTATTGCTTAGCATCTCCTCTGTACCGAAACACATTCACCTTGTATTCTACTCTTTAATGGTGGTTTTGTTGTATTATTTCTTAGTAAAGTGCTGTTATTTTCACTTCTAAAGGAGTTACATCCCTGAAGTCAGAATAATGTCCATTCCAAACCTGCGCTTCCAGAAGGCAAGTCAATTATTCAAGTATCGGAATCACATCCCAAAACATGTTCGAAGACATTCTGTGTCCACATGTTGTCTGTAGGGAAGCAGAATGACTTACAGTATGAGTGGTATCATGTTGTCTGTAGGGAAGCAGAATGACTTACAGTATGAGTGGTATCATGTTGTCTGTAGGGAAGCAGAATGACTTACAGTATGAGTGGTATCATGTTGTCTGTAGGGAAGCAGAATGACTTACAGTATGAGTGGTATCATGTTGTCTGTAGGGAAGCAGAATGACTTACAGTATGAGTGGTATCATGTTGTCTGTAGGGAAGCAGAATGACTTACAGTATGAGTGGTATCATGTTGTCTGTAGGGAAGCAGAATGACTTACAGTATGAGTGGTATCATGTTGTCTGTAGGGAAGCAGAATGACTTACAGTATGAGTGGTATCATGTTGTCTGTAGGGAAGCAGAATGACTTACAGTATGAGTGGTATCATGTTGTCTGTAGGGAAGCAGAATGACTTACAGTATGAGTGGTATCATGTTGTCTGTAGGGAAGCAGAATGACTTACAGTATGAGTGGTATCATTTTGTCTGTAGAGGAGCAGAATGACTTACAGTATGAGTGGTATCATGTTGTCTGTAGGGAAGCAGAATGACTTACAGTATGAGTGGTATCATGTTGTCTGTAGGAGAGACTTACAGTATGAGTGGTATGATGTCTGTAGAGGAGCAGAATGATTTACAGTATGAGTGGTATCATGTCTGTAGGAGTGCCAGGTGCTGCTCACCCTGACCAACCCAGTGGAGAATATTACCCACGTCACCCTGGTGGGCTGTGAGGAGGGAGACCCGGAGGACATCAACACCACTGCTAAGGTACTGCTGACTCGGGTTGCAAAGCTACCGGTAATTTACCAAAGTTACCGGGATCTTTAGTAAGTTTGGTAAGTAACAGATTGCCATAGATTTTCTATCGCAACTTTGGTAATTTTATACCTGAAAACATGTATTTATATATAGTTTTTTTTAAATCTCTGTATCCATGAGTTTCTAATAGATGGACCATGTGGTTCAAGAGAAAATAGACGAATTAATTGAAAAAATAATCTAATCAACAATGGCTGTATTTTCACTCGGTAACTCTTCTATCTATTTACTTCTATCTATTTACTTCTATCTATTTACTAGTTTGGCCCCAAAACATTGACAGCAAATACATAGTCACAGTAAAATAATAATCCAAAAAATATATATCTATTTATATTTAAAAATAAATAAAAAAAATATGCATGCATGCAGTCCCAGTCAAAAGCTTGGACACAAGCTACTCATTCAATGCCAAGAGTGTGCAAAGCTGTCATCAAGGCAAAGGGTGGCTACTTTGAAGAATCTCAAATAGAAATGGCTGAAACCCTCATAGTAAACACCAATGGTAATCACTAAGTTGATGGTTTACATTTAGGATATTTTACAGCTTTCTCATTCTTAATTATATATATTTTTAAAATATTTTTATTTTATTTTTTTTATTTATTATTTTGTGATAAGACCATACAGAGGGCCAGCAATTATTAGACTCCTATGATAAGCTAAAGTACCCAAAAGGGCCACTAGATGTCTTGTGATAGATTACATCATTTTTATTTTATTTAATAAATTTTTTACTTTATTTAACTAGGCAAGTCAGTTAAGAACAAATTCTTAGTTACAATGAGGGCCTGGGAACAGTGGGTTAACTAACTGCCTTGTTCAGGGGCAGAACAACATATTTTTACCTTGTCAGCTCAGGGATTTGATCTAGCAACATTTCTGGTTACTCGTCCAACGCTCTAACCACTAGGCAACCTGCCGCCCCAAAAAGCCTTGAAAGATACCACAGTTCTGGTAGTTTACTGGTAAATTTAAACCGTTTCCAGTAAAGTACCCTTCCTTTGTAACCCTACTGCTGACCTCTCACCCCTGACCTCTCACCCCTGACCTCTGTTGTTGATGATGTTGTTTTATAGGTGATGGTTCCTACCAAGGAGTTGGTCCTGGCAGGGAAGGATGCAGCGGCAGAATACGACGAGTTGGCTGAGCCTCAGGACTTCCAGGACGACCCAGAGTAAGTCCTTAAGTGAATTATGGTCATATCAAGTCATATTTTATACAGTAGAATTAAGCAATAAGGCCCGAGGAGGTGTGGTATATGGTCAATATACCACGGCTAAGGGCTGTTCTTAGGCACGACGCAATGCAGAGTGCCTGGACACAGCCCTTAGCCGTGGTATATTGGCAATATACCACAAATCCCAGAGGTGCCTTATTGCTAGTATAAACTGGTTACCAACGTAATTAAAGCAGTATAAATAACTTTTGTTGTACCCGTGGTATACAGTCTGATATACCACGGCTGTCAGCCAATCAGCATTCAGGGCTCGAACCACCCAGTTTATAATGTAGTATATACAGTTGAAGTCGGAAGTTTACATACACCTTAGCCACATACATTTAAACTCAGTTTTTCACAATTCCTGCCATTTAATCCTAGTAAAAATTCCCTGTCTTATGTCAGTTAGGATCACCACTATTTTACGATTGTGAAATGTCTGAATAATAGTAGAGTTATTTATTTCAGCTTTTATTTCTTTCATCACATTCCCAGTGGGTCAAATGTTTACTTACACTCAATTAGTATTTGGTAGCATTACCTTTAAATTGTTTAACTTGGGTCAAACGTTTCGGGTAGCCTTCCACAAGCTTCCCACAATAAGTTGGGTGAATTTTGGCCCATTCCTCCTGACAGAGCTGGTGTAACGGAGTCAGGTTTGTAGGCCTCCTTGCTCGCACACGCTTTATCAGTTCTGCCCACAAATGTTCTATAGGATTGAGGTCAGGGCTTTGTGATGGCCACTCCAATACCTTGACTTTGTTGTCCTTAAGCCATTTTGCCACAACTTTGGAAGTATGCTTGGGGTCATTGTCCATTTGGAAGACCCATTTGCGACCAAGCTTCAACTTCCTGACTGATGTCTTGAGATGTTGCTTTAATATATCCACATAACTTTCCTCCCTCATGATGCCATCTATTTTGTGAAGTGCACCAGTCCCTCCAGCAGCAAAGCACCCCCACAACATGATGCTGCCACCCCCGTGCTTCACGGTTGGGATGGTGTTCTTCGGCTTGCAAGTCTCCCCCTTTATCCTCCAAACATAACGATGGTCATTATGGCCAAACAGTTCTATTTTTGTTTCATCAGACCAGAGGACATTTCTCCAAAAAGTACAATCTTTGTCCCCATGTGCATTTGTAAACTGTAGTCTGTCTTTTTAATGGCATGTATTGATCACATCTTTACTAATGCTGCAGCAATTAGCTTGAAAGCAGTATCCAGATCCATAGGATGTAGTGATCACAATATAGTAGCCACATCTAGGAAAACCAAAGTTCCAAAGGCTGGGCCTAATATAGTGTATAAGAGGTCATACAAGAAGTTTTGCAGTGATTCATATGTTGATGATGTAAATAACATGTGCTGGTCTGTGGTGTGTATTGAGGAGCAACCAGACGCTGTACTTGACACATTTATGAAATTGTTTATTCCAGTTACTAATAAGCATGGACCCATTTAAGAAAATTACTAAAAACGATTAAATGCTGTGGATCAATGAGGAATTAAAAAATTGTATGGTTGAGAGGGATGAGGCAAAAGGAATGGCAAATAAGTCTGGCTGTACAACCGATTGGCAAACGTCCTGCAAATTGAGAAATCATGTGACTAAATAAAAATAAACAAAGATGAATGATAGTAAAAAGCTTTGGGGCACCTTAAATGACGTTTTGGGGAAAAAAGGCAAACTCAGCTCCATCATTCATTGAATCCGATGGCTCATTCATCACAACCAACTGATATTGCCAACTACTTCAAGGATTTTTTCATTGGCAAGATTAGCAAATTTAGGCATGACATGCCAGCAACACTCTGATACTACACATCCAAGTATATCTGACCAAATTATGAAAGACAAGCATTGTGATTTTGAATTCTGTAAAGTGAGTGTGGAAGAATTGTTGTCACCAGGGTCTGACAACTTGGATGGAAAATTACTGAGGAAAATAGCGGACGATATTGCCACTCCTATTTGCCATATTTTCAATTTAAGCCTACTAGAGAGTGTGTGCCCCCAGGTTTGGAGGGAAGCAAAAGTCTTTCCGCTACCTAAGATTAGTAAAGTCCCCTTTACTGGCTCAAATAGACATGCCACGAGGTCTCTTCACAGTCCCCAAGTCCAGAACAGTCTATGGGAGGCGCACAGTACTGCATAGAGCCATGACTACATGGAACTCTATTCCACATCAAGTAACTGATGTAAGCGGTAGAATTAGATTTAAAAAGTAAATACAATAAAACACCTTATGGAACAGCGGAGACTGTGAAGCAACACAAACACAGGTACAGACACATGCAAACAAACACACAATAACATATGCACTATACACGCACGATAACATATGCACTATACACACACGTACACATGGATTTAGTGTTGTGAATATGTGCTAGTGGAATAGGTAGGGGCCTGAGGGCACACAGTGTGTTGTGAATGTATTGTAATGTTTTAAAAATTGTATAAACTGCCTTAATTTTGCTGGACTCCAGGTAGAGTAGCTACTGCCTTAGCAGCAGCTAATGGGGATCCATAATAAATACGAATACGTCGGTGTCTGCAACATGGCTGGTTTTCCCTTTTGTAGTCTGTGATTGTCTTTAGTCCCTGCCACATATGTCTCGTGTCTTTTGTCTCTTTACTGACGTTTTGCCTGTTTGATTGCCTTACGGAGGGAATAACTACACTCTTTGTATTCAACCATATTCCCCGTCACCTTGCCATGGTTTAATGCGGTAGTTCTCTCCACGGTTTCTGGTTGGGGTCGGTTCTAATAGTCACAGTGGGAACAACATCCCCTATACACTTCCTGATGAACTTTGTCCGTGTAAACGTCAATGTTATTCCCAGAGGCAACCCGGAACATATCCCAGTGCGCTGATCAAAACAATCTTGAAGCGTGGATTCCGATTGGTCAGACCAGCGTTGAATAGACCTTAGCCCGGGTACTTCCTTGTTGAGTTTCTGCCTTTAGGAAGGGAGGAGCAAAATGGAGTCGTGATCTGATTTGCCAAAGGGAGGGCGGGGGAGGGCCTTGTAGGCATCTTCAAAAGGCGAGTATCAGTGATCTAGTGTTTTTCCTAAGCGAGTACTACAGTCAATGTATTGATAGAACTTCGGAAGCATTTTCCTCAAAATTTGCTTTGTTAAAATCCCCAGCTACAATAATCACGGCCTCAGGATATGTGGTTTCCAGTTTGCATAAAGTCTAGTGTAGTTCTTTGAGGGCCGTCGCGGTATCAGCTTAAGAGGGAATATACACGGCTGTGACTATAACAGAAGAGAATTCTCTCGGGAGGTTATATGGTCTGCATTTGATTGTGATGTATTCTAGGTCAGGTGAACAAAAGGACTTGACTTTCTGTATGTTGTCACAATCACACAATGAGTAGTTAATCATGAAACATACTCCCCCACCTTTCTTCTTCACGGAGAGTTTTTTATTCCTGTATGCACAATGAACTGAGAACCCAGCTGGCTGTATGGACAAGGACAGTATATCCAGAGAGAGCCATGATTCCATGAAAAAGAGTATGTTACAGTCCCCGATGTCTCTCTGGAAGGAGATCCTCGTGCTGTATGAACTGAGGAGCAAGGACATTAGTTTAAAACAAGTGTACTTTATAGGGAATAGGGTGACATTTTACCTCTGCCCCTGGTCTCCTAACCTTCCCTCTCTGCTCCTTTCTCTCCTCCAGCGTGGTGGCCTTCAGGAAGTCCAATAAGATTGGTTTCTTCATCAAGGTGGTCCCTCAGTGCGAGGAGGACGGGGATGTCACGGTGTCCTTCAAGATCCGCCACGACTTCCGCAACTTGGCGGCTCCCATAAGGCCGAGCGAGGACGGCGATGCCCCCACCGAGGCCATCTGGCTGACACACCACGTAGAGCTCAGCCTGGGGCCGATCATAGCGTGAAGAGCTTACACACACACACCGAATACATATCTTTTACACACACACACACACACACACACATAAGCAGAAACTCAAAATACACATATACTAAGTATACTAAACATAAAGCTCTTTCCATGACAGACTGACCAGGTGAATCCTTCGAAAGCTATGATCCCTTATTGACTTCAGTCAGTGTAGATGAAGGGGAGGAGATGGGTTTAAAGAAGTATTTTCAAGCCTCGAGACATGGATTGTGTATGTGTGACATTCAGAGGGGGAATGGGCAAGACAAAAGATTTTGAAGTGCCTTTTGAACGGGGCATGGTGGTAGGTGCCAGGCGCACCGGTTTGACTGTGTCATCAAATGCAACTTCAACTCTTTTCACACTCAACAGTTTCCCGTGTGTATCAAGAATGGTCCACCACTCAAAGGACATCCAGCCAACTGGACACAACTGTGGGAAGCATTGCAGTCAACATGGGCTAGTATCCCTGTGGTACACCTTTCTACACCTTGTACAATCCATGTCCCGATGAATTGAGGCTGTTCTGAGGGCCAAAGGGGGGGGGGGGGTTCCACCTCATGTTCCACCTCAGGTTCCCAGGTTCCTAATGTTTCGTATACTCAGTATATATAGTAGAACAAGAGAGAGAGGACACACTAACAGATATACAACACACACACACACACACAGTGTACATGCATTGGATCAAATATCTCACACACACACACTTTTCTGTACCCCTAGCAGTTCCAGAGACCCTTTCCTGCTTCACGCTTCAATTTAGGCATTATCTTCATCATCCTCCTCTAAGGATGAAGATTATTTACCTGCATGCTATGCCAGGCTACATCTACCTACTAATAAATGTATCTTAGATGATGTCATTACTGTACTCCTCTCTGGGTTGAAGGTAGGGTGAGACTGTCATTACTGTACCTCCTCTCTGGGTTGAAGGTAGGGTGAGACTAAGGATTTGGGAGTTATTTTTGCTGTTGTCTTCAGTACTAAAGTCCAGTCAGTTCTATTAGCAGTATTGAAGTAGTGAGACCTGTAAACGTGTCAGTTTGTCTGAGGTACTCTGCAGCGGTAAGATTATATTGCTTTAACACTATCGGTCAATTATACATTTTAATTAAATGTAAAGTTTATATTGATTGGAGGGTTTCTACTGAAGATGTGACCAACAAGGAGGGGCTGGTAGCAATGTATTACCTTTCACTGGTACCATTCTGATTTGTCTGGGACGAATTTCCCCCTTGGTTTGTTAGACAGAGCCTTACAACAAGGTTAACCTGTACTGGCTAATAAAATTAATGTTTTAAAAACACCTTTTGTTTATTGTGTTATTGGAGAGGAGTCGAAGGCAATGGACTCAACCCCCCCCCCCCAAACGAGAGACGAGGACCAACCAACCAAAGATCAGGAGCCTAACTCACTGAGAGTTTCTTTAATTAAAGTTAAAATCAGGACTTTATTATAATAATTTTATTGTGTTTTTACCTTTTTGATTCATGTGTTGTTTATTGGTTGTCTTTAAACAGTAATCTAATCAATGTGCCTTTTGTCATTTAGTGCATGTTGACAGTGCCACCACAAGGTGGAGCTGTAGGGTTGTGTATGATATGGTGTAATGGCATGCTGCCTCCTGTAGATGGCAGCTGTGAGTCACTGTCAACAGTGATTTATATTTTAGTAGGCAAGTCAGTTGAGAACACATTCTTATTTCCAATGACAGTTCGGGGATTTGATCTTGCAACCTTCCAGTTACTAGTCCAACACTAACCACTAGGCTACCTGCTGCACTGAACAAAAAATATAAACACGACATGTAAAGTGTTGGTATCATGAGCTGAAATAAAATATCCCTGAAACTTTCCATGCGCACAAAAAGCTTATTTCTCTCCCAATTTTGTGCACAAATTTGTTTACATCCTTGTTAGTGAGCATTTCTCCTTTGCCAAGATAATCCATCCACCTGACAGGTGTGGCATATCAAGAAGTTGATTAAACAGCATGATCATTACACAGGTGCAGCTTGTGCTGGGGACAATAAGAGGCCATTCTAAAATCTGCAGTTTTGTTACACAGCACAATGCCACAGAGGTCTCAAGTTTTGAGGGAGCTTGCAATTGCTATGCTGACTGTAGGAACGTCCAACAGAGCTGGTGACAGAGAATTTAATGTTAATTTCTCAACCATAAGTTGCCTCCAATGTCATTTTATAGAATCTTGCAGTAAGTGCAACCAGCCTCACAACCACGGACCACGTGGAACAACGCCAGCCCAGGATCCTCCACATCTGGCTTCTTCACCTGCGGGATCGTCTGAGACCAGCCACCCGGAGGGCTGATGAAACTGAGGAGTATTTCTGTCTGTAATAAAGCCCTTTTGTGAGGGAAAAACACATTCTGATTGACTGGTTCTGGCTCCCTATTGGGTGGGCCTATGCCCTCCCAGGCCCACCCATGTCTGTGCCCCTGCCCAGTCATGTGAAATCCATAGATTAGGGCCTAATGAATTTATTTCAATTGACTGATTTCCATGTATGAACTAACTTTTGGAAATGGTTGCATGTTGCGTTAATATTTTTTGTTGAGTATACGTTAGAGATAGACATTTATCTTTGATTTACTTGACAAAAGGCACATCTCAATAGGTGGTCCAGGGATGGAGCAGCGGTCCCCGAGTGGCGCAGCGGTCTAAGGCACTGCATCTCAGTGCTAGAGGCGTCACTACAGACCTTGGTTTGATCCCGGGCTGTATCACAACCGGCTGTGATCGGGAATCCCATAGGGCGGCGCACAATTGGATCAGCGTTGCTAGGGGAAGGTTTGGCCGGTGTAGGCCGTCATTGTAAATAAGAATTTGTTCTTAACTTACTTGCCTAGTTAAATAAAGGTTTAATAAATGGCATGACATGGCACAAGTGTGTGTGTTCTCTTGCTCCTCTATGGTGTCTTAGAGGGGTTGGGTTAAAAACAGAACACACATTTCAGTTGGAACTTGTGTGCAATTGACCAATATAGTGATCTTATAGTTTGTTGTTTTATATATATATATTTAAATGTAAAAATGTTATTGCAGAAAAACCTACCTAAGTATACAAACAGACAATGATAAAATATGCAAGGGGGGGGGGGTTACAACAAATTAAACATTATACAAAGACCTTAGAGCAGGGGTGTCAAACTCATTCCACGGAGGGCCTAGTGTCTGCAGATTTTTGGTTTTTCCTTTCAATAAAGCCCTGGACAACCAGGTGTGGGGAGTTCCTAACTAATTAGTGATGTTAATTCATCAATCAAGTACAAGGGAGGAGCGAAAACCCGCAGACACTCGGCCCCCCGTGGAATGAGTTTGACACCTGTGCCTTAGAGGATGCACACATTTGGATTGTTTTAACAGCTTTCTTATTAGAAGAATGCTGAACGGTCTGTACTGCTCGGATTCCTTCTAGAAAACACGGAAGAGGTCCTATTGTTCCTCGAGCAAGGGGGAGGCCGATGACGTCACGGATTCTTTGAAACTCCTTGAAGAGTTTCTCCTTGATTTTTTTTCTTGTTTTTTTTTCTTTCTTTTTTTGTTGTGTACTTTACTGCATTTAGACTTGGAGTATCGCTTTTCAACAGTAGAAGTTCCCCCCCCCCCCCCCAAAAAAATCGCTGGAAGACATCTTTAAGTGCGAATGGACAATTAACATTTGAGTCATTTAGCAGATGCTCTTATTCAGAGCGACAAGGTTTAGGTGCTCGAGCAAGTCAACAGACTTTTCACTTAGTCGCCTCGCGTATCCTGACCAGCAATCATTTGTCTATTGGTTCAACGCTCTAAACGCTAGGCTACCTGCCGACCAATGTACGAATCTTACATGACGTAAATAGCACTTCTCTCTCGCTTCTCTATAAATAAACTGTCAAAATATTATTAGAAACGTCTTTGGTAACACTTGACACCCAGAGTCATAACACGTTATGACACGGTCATAACCGTGTCATAATATGTCGTATCACTGTCATGACGCATATATCTACACCTGTTGTGTTATTTCTGGCTGCTTATGACCTGTACATGTGTCAAACCACATTTATGTTAATTGGGTTCCTGCCAAGAAGTTTCCTTTCATTTCAAAGTTTGTTTCTTAAGTCCTTTGTTGTAATTCATTATTTACTGTCAAGTTTTTTTTTTTTTCATCATATTTAAAATAGCTTGTTAGAAAATACACTTTATGACACGAAGCATTATGACATCATAATCGTATAAGCCAGATAGGCCAATCACGTACATGACCTTACGTCAGTCATCAGTCAAAAGGAGGACGTCTCGTCCTGCTCCTGGAATCTGCTCCTACATTCATCCCAGTCATCAGAAAACAGAGCATTGGTGTTTAGCTGCATGTCTGACGTCAATGTGGTGAACAATTACAACGATCACTTAATGTGGTCAATTTCAAAACAATATAACATAAACATACTGTTGACAAGTAGACGATGGACTAATGGAATGTGTTGCCTTGCGTGGCACGTTTTGTGGGTTTAGACACTCTTATGTAGGTGTCATAACCAGCCAGTAAATAACGTAATATATGTCACAACAGGTCTAAATATCTGTCACGACAGTGTTATGTCAGTGTTATGTCAGTTGTTATTGCATATTATAACATGGTTATGACCTCGCCATAACCATGTTATGACACTGGGTGTCAAGTAAAGTGTTACTAAGTTGTCTTAGAAGCATAGTCGCCTCATAGACAGATTAAATATGATTCATTACCAACGATGGTTTGAGGTCAGTGCTGTTTACGAATTGGAACCCCATTTTCCTTTTCATGGGAAAATACACTTTAGAGGAGGAGATGTTGCTTCAGCAGAAGAACAAGAAGGAAAAAACACACACACACACACACACACACACACACACACACACACACACACACACAGCTGCTGCTAATAGAGACCGTTGTATCCCTACTATAAATAATGGCCTAACGATCTCACATCTGGTAGGGTAAATGTTCTGTAAACTAATTTCAGTAAATGGAGCCAGACTGAGCCAGGAAGGCAGGCAGGTTAACATGTGGGTGGCTGAGCTGTGTGGTAGCTGTGTTCTTAATAGTCAGTAGTATAACTACTATATTATACTACCACTGTTACTGTTCTAGTACTATAGAACTACTTAAAGGCTGTGTGGAATAGTGATCTGTCAACATCAGGCAATACGTCAGTCAACAACCTCACATCACGCAGCGTCTAGACTACAGAGAGACATGAGAAAACCCCTAGAGATGACTGCTAATCCAAACAGGATGGCTGAATTTCGACAAAACCCAGAGATGACTGCGGGGGGGGGGGGGGGGGGGGTCGTAGAGGGGTGGGTGGGTGGGTAGGGAGGGATTGTAGAGGGGCAGTGGGGGGGGTGAAGAGGGTGAGGGGGTAGGGGGGGGTGATGGGACGTCAGCTGCTTTCTCAGTGTTCCTTTTCACTCTCAGGTCCAAAGTCAACATTCTGATGGCTGCAGTGATCAAGACCGAGAGGGAAAGAGAGAGAGAGAAAGAGAGAGTATGGAAAAAGAGAGAGAGAGGGGAAGAGAGAGTATGAAAAGAGAGAGAGAGAGGGAAAGAGAGAGAGAAAGCGAGAGACAGAGAGAGAGGGAAAGAGAGAGAGAGAGAGAGAGAGAGAGAGAGGGAGGGAGGGAGGGAGGAAAAGAGGGAGAGAGAGAGTATGGAAAGAGTGAATGAGAGGGAGAAAGAGAGAATGATGGACACAGAGAAAGGGAGAAAATAGGTAGATTTATTCCAGAGCTAAGGTTTCTCAGGTTGGGCCAGGTTCTTGACAGAACAGGAGACTCTGAGGACTGTCTGTACTCTATCCATCCATCTGACCCACACATCATCTATTACCTGTAATTAGCCCGGTGATGGTCCGCTGAGCAGAGAACGATGGGAGGTGATTAATCAGATCCTCCGCTCAACCTGAAGGGGTTGTGTATAAAAACTATACCCTTGGTATTTTGCGGTTGGTCTCTGGTTGGTTGACCCCGGAGGTAAGGTGTGTGATATATAGAACATCATGGAACACATAAACAGCAGAGGGTATAGACCCCTCTATGTGGGATATCTAGCCGGCCCACCTGACAGGCTGTTACCCAAAATGGCCCTATTCCTTCCACTTAGGCCGTGGTCAAACGTTGTGCACTACTTGGGCCGTGGTCAAAATTAGTGCACTACTTGGGCCGTGGTCAAACGTAGTGCACTACTTGGGCCGTGGTCAAAAGTAGTGCACTACTTGGGCCGTGCTCAAAAGTAGCGCACTACTTGGGCCGTGCTCAAAAGTAGTGCACTACTTGGGCCGTGGTCAAAATTAGTGCACTACTTGGGCCGTGGTCAAACATAGTGCACTACTTGGGCCGTGGTCAAAAGTAGCGCACAACTTGGGCCGTGGTCAAACGTAGTGCACTACTTGGGCCCGTGGTCAAACATAGTGCACTACTTGGGCCGTGGTCAAAAGTAGTGCACTAATTGAGTATTTTTTGGGAGACTGCCATAGCTCTCTAATGATTTCTATTAGTGGAGAAAACACGCTCGTGTTTGATGTGTCTGACAGTGTCCAGTATACTGCTGTACATCTGATTTGTGAGGGGAGATATGACTGACAGTGTCCAGTATGCTGCTGTACATCTGATTTGTGAGGGGAGATATGACTGACAGTGTCCAGTATGCTGCTGTACATCTGATTTGTGAGGGGAGATATGACTGACAGTGTCCAGTATGCTGCTGTACATCTGATTTGTGAGGGGAGATATGACTGACAGTGTCCTGTATGCTGCTGTACATCTGATTTGTGAGGGGAGATATGACTGACAGTGTCCAGTATACTGCTGTACATCTGATTTGTGAGGGGAGATATGACTGACAGTGTCCTGTATGCTGCTGTACATCTGATTTGTGAGGGGAGATATGACTGACAGTGTCCAGTATACTGCTGTACATCTGATTTGTGAGGGGAGATATGACTGACAGTGTCCTGTATGCTGCTGTACATCTGATTTGTGAGGGGAGATATGACTGAACACAGCAGTCACGGGGATACTTGTCGTCTTCCCTGTGTATGTCCAGGCTCTTCCACAGATCCTATCTTGATTAGTTCTGTGTTCCCTGTGCATGTCCAGGCTCTTCCACAGATCCTATCTTGATTAGTTCTGTGTTCCCTGTGCATGTCCAGGCTCTTCCACAGATCCTATCTTGATTAGTTCTGTGTGATTTACTGCCTTCAGGTGTGTTATGTCTACCTTTCCTTATTGTTGTTCTACTGTCGTGTGCAGCATAGTCTGGTGGTGAGGTATTGGAGTGTGGGTTAGGTTACGTTCCAAATGGCACCCTATCCCCTGTGGGCCCTGGGTCAAAAGTAGTGCACTATATAGGGAATAGGATGCCGTTTGGGACACAGACGTTTTGAATGACGTAATGGTGGACAAGGAGAGGTCCTGGCCGGGTGCGGTCAGTCAGACAGACTTGTAATTCAGTGAGGAATGAGCAGGGTGGTGAGCAGGGTGGTGAGCAGGGCGGTGAGCAGGGCGGTGAGCAGGGCGGTGAGCAGGGCGGTGAGCAGGGTGGTGAGCAGAGCGGTGAGCAGGGCGGTGAGCAGGGCGGTGAGCAGGGCGGTGAGCAGGGCGGTGAGCAGGGCGGTGAGCAGAGCGGTGAGCAGGGCGGTGAGCAGGGCGGTGAGCAGGGCGGTGAGCAGGGCGGTGAGCAGGGCGGTGAGCAGGGTGGTGAGCAGAGCGGTGAGCAGAGCGGTGAGCAGGGCGGTGAGCAGGGCAGTGAGCAGGGCGGTAAGCAGGGAGGTGAGCAGGGCAGTGAGCAGGGCGGTAAGCAGGGAGGTGAGCAGGGCGGTGAGCAGGGCAGTGAGCAGGGCGGTAAGCAGGGAGGTGAGCAGGGTGGTGAGCAGAGCGGTGAGCAGGGCGGTGAGCAGAGCGGTGAGCAGAGCGGTGAGCAGGGCGGTGAGCAGGGCGGTAATGAGAGAAAGAGGAAGAAAAACAATTCCTGGCCAAAGGAAGGAGAAATGTAGTTTTCCCTCAGAATGAGCTCTTGAAAACATCACAGGGCGGTTCAGGGTGGAAAATTGGTCTCAAGTGCTGAGAATAGAGGCATTTTACTCCTACTCTTAGAAACGCGTTGAAGAACACATTCAGAAATGGCAAAAAAGGGTCGTCAGTAAATAAATAATAAGAAATAAGCTTTTGAAATGTCTGTCCTATATCTAGGAGATATAAGAAAGCTCAGGAAATATATATATTTATTTTTTGGATACATATTTAACCCCTTCTTTTTGTTAGAACAAAACTACCTCCATACTTCCATTACTTTGTATGGGTTATCTGAGGGTCATAGGGCAATAACAAGTAATATCCAACAAGTAATATCTAACAAGCAATATCTAACAAGTAATATCTAACAAGTAATATATAACAAGTAATATCTAACAAGTAATATCTAACAAGTTACACAACATATACCCATTACACACAAATCTAAGTAGGAATGAATTAAGACTATAGAAACTTAGCATAAAAATAAACGTCTCTTTTTCAGGACCTTGTCTTTCAAAGATAATTCGTAAAAATCCAAATAACTTCACAGATCTTCATTGTAAAGGGTTTAAACCCTGTTTCCCATGCTTGTTCAATGAACCATAAACAATTCATGAACATGCACCTGTGGAACGGTCGTTAAGACACTAACAGCTTACAGACGGTAGGCAATAAAGGTCACAGTTATGAAAACTTAGGACACGAAAGAGGCCTTTCTACTGACTCTGAAAAACACCAAAAGAAAGATGTCCAGGGTCCCTGCTCATCTGCGTGAACGTGCCTTAGGCATGCTGTAAGGAGGCATGAGGACTGCAGATGTGGCCAGGGAAATAAATTGCAATGTCGGTACTGTGAGACGCCTAAGACAGCGCTACAGAGAGACAGGACGGACAGCTGATCGTCCTCGCAGTGGCAGACCACGTGTAACAACACCTGCACAGGATCGGTACATCCGAACATCACACCGGCGGGACAGGTACAGGATGGCAACAACAACTGCCCGAGTTACACCAGGAATGCACAATCTCTCCATCAGTGCTCAGACTGTCCGTAATAGGCTGAGAGAGGCTGGACTGAGGGCTTGTAAGGCCTGTTGTAAGGCAGGTCCTCACCAGACATCACCGGCAACAACGTCGCCTTTGGGCACAAACCCACCGTCGCTGGACCAGACAGTACTGGCAAAAAGTGCTCTTCACTGACGAGTCGCGGTTTTGTCTCACCAGGGGTGATGGTCGGATTCGTGTTTATCGTCGAAGGAATGAGCGTTACACCGAGGCCTGTAGTCTGGAGCGGGACCGATTTAGAGGTGGAGGGTCCGTCATGGTCCGGGGCGGTGTGTCACAGCATCATCGGACTGAGCTTGTTGTCATTGCAGGCAATCTCAATGCTGTGCGTTACAGAGAAGACATCCTCCTCTCTCATGTAGTACCCTTCCTGCAGGCTCATCCTGACATGACCCTCCAGCATGACAATGCCACCAGCCATACTGCTCGTTCTGTGCGGGATTTCCTGCAAGATAGGAATGTCAGTGTTCTCCTGTGGACAGCGAAGAGCCCGGATCTCAATCCCATTGAGCACGTATGGGACTTGTTGGATCGGAGGGTGAGGGCTAGGGTCATTCCCCCCAGAAATGTCCGGGAACTTGCAGGTGCCTTGGTGGAAGAGTGGGGTAACATCTCACAGCAAGAACTGGCAAATCTGGTGCAGTCCATGAGGAGGAGATACACTGCAGTACTTAATGCAGCTGGTGGCCACACCAGATGCTGACTGTTACTTTTGATTTGGACCCCCCCTTTGTTCAGGGACACATCATTCCATTTCCGTTAGTCAAACGTCTGTGGAACTTGTTCAGTTTATGTCTCAGTTGTTGAATCTTTTTATGTTCATACAAATATTTACACGTTAAGTTTGCTGAAAATAAACACAGTTGACAGTGAGAGGACGTTTCTTTTTACATATGGAGAAGCAATGTCAGAGTAGAACAGACTAAGATATAGTAGAATAGTATAGAAAACAGTATATACACATGAGATGAGTAATGCCAGATATGTATACATAAGTGACAAAGATACCGTCTGTGAGGGTTTTAGGTGACACATTTCAATGTAGAAAATAATAAAAATAAAGATAAACCCTTGAAGGAGTAGGTGTGTCCAAAGGTTTGTCTGGTACTGTAGTAAGTTTAGCGAATTCGTAACGTATTGTACGTTTTGCAAATTCGTAACATATAATACAAATTGTACTTTGTAACATATCATATGAAATGGGTGATGGACGTCAAGAAATTAATACATACCATACGAAATATAACATACACTAAATGGATGTCTTGGATTTAAGTACAGAATAATATACGAAGTGCTATGAGACCAGGTTGGGCCAAACCGTGGCGTTCTCGTGAGATGACTAATCTTTTGGGATGTTTCCCGGTCTGACACCAATACTGTAGCTCTGCCATTTTCCACAGTGGACGCGGAAGGGTGACAGAGGTGGATGCAGTGGATTGAGACACAGCCCATGCATAAAAACAGATATTTCCATCTTAAACTGACTAGGCGAATAAATAATCACACATTCTTCATTTTTGATTATTTCATTAACCTACATCATGTTATTTCAAGGTATCCGTTTGGTACGCAATACCACGATGGTAAAAACACGGCCTTATTTGGGCGTACCTAAGTGGGGCAATTGAAAGCATCCAGAGCCTGTTAACTTTAATGGTGAAAATGGTTTATGCAACATTATCGGTAAGTGACTTGATGCCAAAATCGATTTAGAGTTGTTGAAAAGGAGTGACGAGTATGTTGATATTGGACTGTTCTATTATTAAAAACTCTGCTTTTGACAACTTCCATGCTGTATAATTCAGTTTTAATGTCTATCGCATTATTTAAAATATCAGAATTGGGTGAGAAAAAAAAAAGGTTATGTATGCCAGACATATTAGACAAGAAATAAGAGTAGGCAAAGTGATCATGTCAGGTGAAAAATGATGTCAAGCGTTTTACCATTGCAACATTTTTTGTTGTAGGCTACAGTCACTGTGGTTCTCTGCAGCTATGGAGTTCACAGCACTGGGCTCACAGCTGGCGATGCCCCATCATTGGTTTTTCCCCCATCTGGGTTCACGGCTGGCGATGCCCCATCATTGGTTTTTCCCCCATCTGGGTTCACGGCTGGCGATGCCCCATCATTGGTTTTTCCCCCATCTGGGTTCACAGCTGGCGATGCCTCATCATTGGTTTTTCCCCCATCTGGGTTCACGGCTGGCGATGCCCCATCATTGGTTTTTCCCCCATCTGTGTTCACAGCTGGCGATGCCTCATCATTGGTTTTTCCCCCATCTGGGTTCACAGCTGGCGATGCCCCATCATTGGTTTTTCCCCCATCTGTGTTCACAGCTGGCGATGCCTCATCATTGGTTATTCCCCCATCTGGGTTCACAGCTGACGATGCCTCATCATTGGTTTTTCCCCCATCTGGGTTCACAGCTGGCGATGCCTCATCATTGGTTTTTCCCCCATCTGGGTTCACAGCTGGCGATGCCTCATCATTGGTTTTTCCCCCATCTGGGTTCACAGCTGGCGATGCCTCATCATTGGTTTTTCCCCCATCTGGGTTCACAGCTGGCGATGCCCCATCATTGGTTTTTCCCCCATCTGGGTTCACAGCTGGCGATGCCTCATCATTGGTTTTTCCCCCATCTGGGTTCACAGCTGGCGATGCCTCATCATTGGTTTTTCCCCCATCTGGGTTCACAGCTGGCGATGCCTCATCATTGGTTTTTCCCCCATCTGGGTTCACAACTGGCGATGCCTCATCATTGGTTTTTCCCCCATCTGTGTTCACAGCTGGCGATGCCTCATCATTGGTTTTTCCCCCATCTGGGTTCACAGCTGGCGATGCCTCATCATTGGTTTTTCCCCCATCTGGGTTCACAGCTGGCGATGCCTCATCATTGGTTTTTCCCCCATCTGGGTTCACAGCTGGCGATGCCTCATCATTGGTTTTTCCCCCATCTGGGTTCACAGCTGGCGATGCCTCATCATTGGTTTTTCCCCCATCTGGGTTCACAGCTGGCGATGCCTCATCGTGATTGGTTATTCCCCATAATTTGCAGCAATATAAATGAGCGTCATCACCATCTTTCCTTTGTGATTACCAGCTGAGGTAAACTTTTATGAGTTGATTTTACTCCTGGCTCCGAGATCGTCTGAGCAGTGTCTTGACATCATCCTAAAACCTACTCTGCGGTGGGAGTATTTTGAGTCTTAAAACCAGTTTTAACAGGATTTCTAGGACTTTTTGTGAGACGCTTTGTGGATACGGGCCCTGGTTCACAGGTCAGTGATACAGGACGAAGCTCCCGAGACCCTGCGACTTCAAGAACACCACAGTCAGATACGATACAGGCCAGGACTTCTCTAGCTGCCTCTATGAGCGTAGACGTTAACCAGACTGAAATAGCAAGCCAATAGAAAAGTCTGGGTCTGTGGTTGTACTGGGTCTGTGGTGGTACTGAGTCTGTGGTGGTACTGGGTCTCTGGTTGTACTGGATATGTGGTAGTAGTAGGTCTGTGGTTGTACTGGGTCTGTGGTGGAGGTTGAGGGTCTGTGGTGGTACTGGGTATGTGGTGGTACTGGGTCTGTGGTGGTACTGGGTCTGTGGTTGTACTGGGTCTGTGGTTGTACTGGATCTGTGGATCAAACATTTTGTTAGGTTACAGCCGATTTGTCACTCTGACAAAGCTGGAGAGTTCCTCTGTGGAGAAGGGTGAACCTTCCAGAAGGACAACCACATGACAGCGCGCTTGGAGTTTGCCAAAAGGCCCCTAAAGATTCTCAGGCCATGAGAAACAACATTCTCTGGTCTGATGAACCCAAGATTGAACTCTTTGGCCTGAATGCCAAGCATCACGTCTGGAGGAAACCTGGCACCATCCCTATGGTGAAGCATGGTGGTGGCAGCATCATGCTGTGGGGATGTTTTTCAGCGGCAGGGACTGGGAGACTACAGTAGTCAGGATTGAGGCAAAGATGAACAGAGCAAAGTACAGAGAGATCCTTGATGAAAACCAGCTCCAGAGCACTCAGGACCTCAGATAAGGGTCGAAGGTTCACCTTCCAACAGGACAACGACCATAAGCACACAACCAAAACAGCATAGGAGGGGCTTTGGGAAAAGTCTCTGAATGTCCTTGAGTGGCCCAGCCAGAGCCCGGACTTGAACCCAATCAAACATCTCTGGAGAGACCTGAAAATAGCTGTGCAGCAACGCTCCTCATCCAACCTGACAGAGCTTGAGAGGATCTGCAGAGAAGAATGGGAGAAGCTCCCCAAATACAGGTTTGCCAAGCTTGTAGCGTCAAACCCAAGAAGACTCGAGGCTGTAATCGCTGCCAAAGACCCTTCAACAAAGTAATGATTGAAGGATCTGAAAATGTACACTACTGTTCAAAAGTTTGGGTCACTTAGAAATGTCCTTGTTTTTGAAAGAAAAGCAATTCCTTTGTCCATAAAAATAATATCTAATTGATCAGAAATACAGTGTAGACATTGTTGGCAGCTTCATTAAATAGTACCCACAAAACATCAGTCTCAACGTCAACAGCGAAGAGGCGATCCCGGGATGCTGGCCTTCTAGGCAGAGTCTCAAAGAAAAAGCCATATCTCAGACTGGCCAATAAAAAGAAAAGATTAAGATGAGCAAAAGAACACAGACACTGAACAGAGGAACTCTGCCTAGAAGGATAGCATCCCGGAGTCGCCTCTTCACTGTTGACGTTGAGACTGGTGTTTTGCGGGTACTATTTAATGAAGCTGCCAGTTGAGGACTTGTGAGGAGTCTGTTTCTCAAACTAGACACTCTAATGTACTTGTCCTCTTGCTCAGTTGTGCACCGGGGCCTCCCACCCCTCTTTCTATTCTGGTTAGAGCCAGTTTGCGCTGTTCTGTGAAGGGAGTAGTACACAGCGTTGTACGAGATCTTCAGTTGTTTGGAAATTTCTCTCATGGAATAGCCTTCATTTCTCAGAATAAGAATAGACTGATGAGTTTCAGAAGAAAGTCTTTGTTTCTGGCCATTTTGAGCCTGTAATCGAACCCACAAATGCTGATGATCCAGATACTCAACTAGTCTAAGGAAGGTCAGTTTATTTGCTTCTTTAATCAGGACAACAGTTTTAAGCTGTGCTAACATAATTGCAAAAGGGTTTTCTGATGATCAATTATGGACAAAAAATTAGCTTTTCTTTCAATAACAAGGACATTTCAAAGTGACCCCAAACTTTTGAACGTGTATGTAAATGTGATATTTCCGTTTTTTAAAATATAAATTAGCAAACATTTCTGAAAACCTGTTTTTCTTTTGTCATTATGGGGTATTGTCAAATAAAATAAAATTGTATTTGTCACATGCGCCAAATACAACAGGTGCAGACCTGACAGTGAAATGCTTACTTACAAGCCCTTAACCAACAATGCAGTTCAAGAAATAGAGTTGGGAAAATATTTACTAAATAAACTGAAGTAAAAATAGTAAAATAAAAAGTAACACAATAAAATGACATAACAATAACGAGATTACAGTATATAAAGGGGGTACCGGTACCAAGTCAATGTGCGTGGGTACAGGTTAGTCGAGGTAATTTGTACGTGTAGGTAGAGGTGAAGTTACTATGCATAGATAATAAACAGCGAGTAGCAGCAGTGGGGGGTGTCAATGTAAATAGTCAGTGTGGCCATTTGATGAATTGTTCAGCAACTTATAGCTTGGGAGTAGAAGCTTTTAAGGAGCCTTTTGGACCTAGACTTGAAAGCAAGGTGGACAAATAAGGAGAAAGATGTAAGGGATTGACTGTGGAAAGGAGTGACGAGGCATGACTTCTTCAGGTGAGGAATGTCTTTTAAGGTGTGACTTTCAGCAGCACATGTCAAGATGAGTTGCTGATAGGACAACGACAGGCCCTCAGGCTCGGTGTTCAGCTCATAGAATTAGAATCACAAAATCATAGACTTGAAGAGGAATGCCCATTCTAGTGATTCTATTTCTATGGTTCAGCTGATCTGGTTATATTACTCTCAATCAATCACATGTATTTATAAAGCCCTTTTTACATCAGCAGATGTCACAAAGTGCTTATACAGAAACCCAATATAGGAGGTTACTGTTTCTAATGACAGTCTGGTCAGAGGAGACAATACAGGAGGTTACTGTTTCTAATGACAGTCTGGTCAGAGGAGACAATACAGGAGGTTACTGTTTCTAATGACAGTCTGGTCAGAGGAGACAATACAGGAGGTTACTGTTTCTAATGCCAGTCTGGTCAGAGGAGACAATACAGGAGGTTACTGTTTCTAATGACAGTCTGGTCAGAGGAGACAATACAGGAGGTTACTGTTTCTAATGACAGTCTGGTCAGAGGAGACAATACAGGAGGCATGTGTTTCCAAGATTAGTAATAAAAACATATGTATTTGGGCATCATTGTCCTCTGTCTGTACTGAAGAGTGGCTGGAGGCTAGAGTTGAGGATAGAGGGTCTGGAATTTAGGGGTGAGGAGAGAGGGGCTGAAGTTAGAGAGGGTAGAGAGGGGCTGGGGTTAGAGAGAGAGGGGCTAGTGGTTAGAGAGAGAGAGGCTAGTGGTTAGAGAGAGAGGGGCTAGTGGTTAGAGAGAGAGAGGGGAGAGAGGGGCTAGTGGTTAGAGAGAGAGAGGCTAGTGGTTAGAGAGAGAGAGGCTCGTGGTTAGAGAGAGAGAGGGGAGAGAGGGGCTAGTGGTTAGAGAGAGAGGGGAGAGAGGGGCTAGTGGTTAGAGAGAGAGAGGCTAGTGGTTAGAGAGAGAGGGGCTAGTGGTTAGAGAGAGAGAGGCTCGTGGTTAGAGAGAGAGAGGGGAGAGAGGGGCTAGTGGTTAGAGAGAGAGAGGCTAGTGGTGAGAGAGAGAGAGGCTAGTGGTGAGAGAGAGAGGCTCGTGGTTAGAGAGAGAGAGGGGAGAGAGGGGCTAGTGGTGAGAGAGAGAGAGGCTAGTGGTCGGAGAGAGAGGAGAGATGCTGAAGAAGGAGTTCTCCATCTGGTGTCCTTCTCTCAACCTTTCCCAGGCCTGCATCCAAACCCCACAACACAACTTATTTTTCTACCAGGTTTATTCTCATGGAAACCAGTCATCTCTTTTTTGAGAGAGACCTGACCAAAATAACGATAGACATGTGGTGAATCCACAGGGGAGTGAAATGGACCCCATGTTTTATTAAGCATGAAACACAGAGAGTCTGACTGCTGATAGACTGCTGATAGACTGCTGATAGACTACTGATAGACTGCTGATAGACTGCTGATAGACTGTTGATAGGTACTGATAGACTGCTGATAGACTGTTGATAGACTACTGATAGACTGTTGATAGACTGCTGATAGACTGCTGATAGACTACTGATAGACTGCTGATAGACTGCTGATAGACTGCTGATAGACTGCTGATAGACTACTGATAGACTGCTGATAGGTACTGATAGACTACTGATAGACTACTGATGGACTACTGATAGACTGCTGATAGACTGCTGATAGACTACTGATAGACTGCTGATGGACTGCTGATAGATTGCTGATAGGTACTGATAGACTGTTGATAGGTACTGATAGACTGCTGATAGACTGTTGATAGACTGCTGATAGACTGTTGATAGACTGCTGATAGACTGCTGATAGACTGCTGATAGACTGCTGATAGACTACTGATAGACTGCTGATAGGTACTGATAGACTACTGATGGACTACTGATAGACTGCTGATGGACTGCTGCTAGACTACTGATAGGTACTGATAGACTACTGATAGACTACTGATAGACTGCTGATGTACTACTGATAGACTACTGATAGACTGCTGATAGACTGCTGATGTACTACTGATAGACTGCTGATAGGTACTGATAGACTACTGATAGACTGCTGATGTACTACTGATAGACTGCTGATAGACTGCTGATAGACTGCTGATAGACTGCTGATAGACTACTGATAGACTACTGATAGACTGCTGATAG
>NC_074670.1:80236777-80244457 GCF_029448725.1 Salvelinus fontinalis
GAAAGAGAGAGAGAGAGAGAGAGAGAGAAAGAGAGAGAGAGAGAGAGAATCAGAGTGTGAGAGAAAGCAAAACAGAGAGAGAGAGAGAATCAGAGAAAGAGAGAGAGAGAGAATCAGAGAAAGAGAGATAGAGAGAATCAGAGAAAGAGAGAGAGAGAGAATCAGAGAAAGAGAGAAAGCAAAACAGAGAGAGAGAGAGTCAGTGAGAGAGAATCAGAGCGAGAGAGAGAGAGAGAGAGAGAGAGAGAGAGAGAGAGAGAGAGAGAGAGAGAGAGAGAGAGAGAGAGAGATACAGAGAGAGAGAGAGTGATAGATGCAGGGCTCTGTGTCCGGTTAACCTGCTAATTATCCTGACCTCAGTTGGTCTGATTACTGACTGCAGTCCTTGCACACCCTGTAAACTATAAACCCCATCCCAATAGGGTTCATGTGGGGTTAAAGGGAAAAATACCCTGTGGGGTGGTGGTGAAATAATCTGTCAACGGTGTGTGTGTGTGTGTGTGTGTGTGTGTGTGTGTGTGTGTGTGTGTGTGTGTGTGTGTGTGTGTGTGTGTGTGTGTGTGTGCGTGCGTGCGTGCGTGCGTGCGTGCGTGCGTGCGTGTGTGCCAGCAAAGCAGAGCTGTAGACGCTAATTGGAGAGTCAAAACTAACAGTTAGCTGGCAGAGGAGTCGGATGTGAGATACCACAGGATATGTGGCAGGGGAGTCGGATGTGAGATACCACAGGATATGTGCTGGAGAGAGAATATAAAGCATATCATAGGAAAGCATAAACTTATGCTCAAAGAATGCAAGAAAGATGATACACTACATGACCAAAAGTATGTTGACACCTGCTCGTCGAACATCACATTTCAATATCATAAGCATTAATATGCAGTTGGTCCCCCCTTTGCTGCTATAACAGCCTCCACTCTTCTGGGAAGGATTTCCACTAGATGCTGGAGCATTACTGCGGGGGACTTGCTTCCATTCAGCCAGAAGAGCATTAGTGAGGACAGGCTCTGATGTTGGGCGATTAGGCCTGGCGCACAGTCGGCGTTCCAATTCATCCCAAAGGTGTTCGATGGGGTTGAGTTCAGAGCTCTGTGCAGGCCAGTCAAGTTCTTCCACACCGATCCCGACAAACCATTTCTGTATGGACCTTGCTTTGTGCACAGGGGCATTGTCATGCAGAAACAGGAACGAGCCCTTAAACTGTTGCCACGAGGTTGGAAGCACAGAATCGTCTAGAATGTCATTGTATGCTGTAGCGTTAAGATTTCCCTTCACTGGAACTAAAGGGCCTGAACCATGAAAAACAGCCCCAGACCATTATTCCTCCTCCACCAAACTTTACAGTTGGCACTATGCATTAGGGTAGGTAGCGTTCTCCTGACATCCTCCAAACCCAGATTCGTCCGTCAGACTGCCAGATGGTGACGAGTCCAGGACACCTACAGCACCCGATGTCACACAACCGCAGGAGGCTAAAGAAATGTGTCTTGTCACCTAAAATCCTCACACATGTTTACAGATACACAATTGAAAGCATCCTGTTGGGCTGTATCACCGCCTGGTACGGCAACCGCACCGCCCGCAACCGCAGGGCTCTCCAGAGGGTGGTGCGGTCTGCCCAATGCATCACCGGGGGTAAACTACCCGCCCTCCAGGACACCTACAGCACCCGATGTCACAGAAAGGCCAAAAAGATCATCAAGGACATCAACCACCTGAGCCACTGCCTGATCACCCCGCTATCATCCAGAAGGCGAGGTCAGTACAGGTGCATCAAAACTGGGAACGAGAGACTGAAAAACAGCTTCTATCTCAAGTCCATCAGACTGTTAAATAGCCATCACTAGCCGGCTTCCACCCGGTTACTCAACCCTGCATCTTAGAATCACTGGCCACTTTAATAATGGAACACTAGTCACTTTAATAATGTTACATACTGCTTTACTCATCTCATATGTATATACTGTATTCTATTCTACTGTATAACATCTGCTAAATATGTGTTTGTGACCAATTCAATTTGATTTGATTCATCACTCCAGAGAATGCATTTCCACTGTTACAGAGTCCAAGCTTTACACCATTCCTGTCAACGCTTAGCATTGCGCATGGGGATCTTAGGCTTGTGTGCGGCTACTCGGCCTTGGAAACCCAATTCATGAAGCTCCCGGGCTAACAGTTCTTGTGCTGACGTTGCTTCCAGAGGCGGTTTGTAACTCGGTAGTAAGTGTTGCAACCAAGGACAGACGATTTTTACACACTACACGCTTCAGCAACCGGTGGTCCCGTTCTATGACGGTGCCACTGAGCTCTTCATTAATTAAGACCATTCTACTGCCAATGTTTGTCTCTGGAGATTGCATGGCTGTGTGCATGATGTTATACACCTGTCAGCAACAGGTGTGTCTGAAATAGCCGAATCCACTCATTTGAAGGGGTGTCCACATACTGCTATATACACAGAATATTTTCGTCAGAATAGTTTTTTGTAAAAAGACTTAAATTACTAGAAAGTGTATGTAAAAACATGATGGCATTATGTAACTGCTTCTAGTAGAGCAAGTTAACTGTGTAGCCTTTTGAAGTTTATATAACAACCATGATGGTTAGAGTCATGTATTCAATTATGGATCTGATTTGAAGCAGGTATTATGGATCTGATTTGAAGCAGGTATTATGGATCTGATTTGAAGCAGGTATTATGCATCTGATTTGAAGAAGGTATTATGGATCTGATTTGAAGCAGGTATTATGCATCTGATTTGAAGCAGGTATTATGTATCTGATTTGAAGCAGGTATTATGGATCTGATTTGAAGCAGGTATTATGGATCTGATTTGATGCAGGTATTATGGATCTGATTTGATGCAGGTATTATGGATCTGATTTGAAGCCAGTATTATGCATCTGATTTGAAGCAGGTATTGTGGATCTGATTTGAAGCTGGTATTATGGATCTGATTTGAAGCAGGCATTATGCATCTGATTTGAAGCAGGTAATATGCATCTTATTTGAAGCAGGCATTATGCATCTGATTTGAAGCAGGTAATATGCATCTTATTTGAAGCAGGTATTATTGTATCGTTACCTTTCACTCCATAGATCCTTCGCACGGCTTGAATTTGGTATCTTAGAGGAGGGAAGGCTGGGAATCAGACCTGTAGCCTGTGTATCAAATGGCACCCTATTCCTTATATAGTCCTATGTTCAAATAGTATTTGTTTCCTTTCAAATATTTTTAAGTGTTTGATTGAGCAGGGGGCAGGGTTTGAACTTTTGAGACTATTCCATTGGTTCTACTGCGCCATGCAAGCTCGACCATGTTGAGCAAAAGCATTTTGAAAGAAAACAAATACTGCCTGAACCCAAGTCTGTTGGAGCGACGCTGCAGCCAGATATGGGGACCAAAAGCCCTCGCCAGTCAATTGAAAACAGCGATCCGGATGCAGAGAGAAGGGTTACATTGGGTTTGAGTTCCTCCTCTGAACAGACGCTCTAAGTTACTTTCTCATGACAGCCCGAGACTACAACGTCAGTCGAATATCAATATTTACCCCATTTTGGACTGTTTTGGTGGGCACATGTTTTAGAAACAGCACAAGAGATATCAACAAAGGACTGGACAATAAGACTGAGAGGGGAACACGGGAGACTGAGTCTAGCAGCAGGGTACAATGGCCTCCATGATTGTCAAACATATCTGCACTGTTGGGAGTTCTGAATCCAGACTATTGTCTTATTCTGAATCTAGACTATTTGGCTAAGGTGTATGTAAACTTCTGACTTCAACTGTATATATATATGTAACAGTATAACTTTAAACCGTCCCCTCGCCCCGGCACGGGTGCGAACCAGGGACCCTCAGCACACATCAACAACAGTCACCCACGAAGCGTCGTTACCCATCGCTCCACAAAAGATTTCACATCCGTTACATATACACAGTTGAAGTCAGAAGTTTACATACACCTTAGCCAAATACATTTAAACTCAGTTTTTCAAAATTCATGATATTTAATCCTAGTAAAAATTCCCTGTCTTATGTCAGTTAGGATCACCACTATTTTACGATTGTGAAATGTCAGAATAATAGTAGAGAGAATGATTTATTTCAGCTTTTATTTCTTTCATCACATTCCCAGTGGGTCAGAAGTTTACATACACTCAATTAGTATTTGGTAGCATTGCCTTTAAATTGTTTAACTTAGGTCAAATGTTTCGGGTAGCCATCCACATGCTTCCTACAATATGTTGGATGAATTTTGGCCCATTCCTCCTGACAGAGCTGGTGTAACTGAGTCAGATTTATAGGCCTCCTTGCTCGCACACGCTTTTTCATTTGACCCAACACATTTTCTATAGGATTGAGGTCAGGGCTTTGTGGTGGCCACTCCAATACCTTGACTTTGTTGTCCTTAAGCCATTTTGCCACAACTTTGGAAGTATGCTTGGGGTCATTGTCCATTTGAAAGACCCATTTGCGTCCAAGCTTTAACTTCCTGACTGATGTCTTGAGATGTTGCTTTAATATATCCACATAATTTTCCTGCCTCATGATGCCATCTATTGTGTGAAGTGCACCAGTCCCTCCTGCAGCAAAGCACCCCCACAACATGATGCTGCCACCCCCGTGCTTCACGGTTGGGATGGTGTTCTTTGGCTTGCAAGCCTCCCCCTTTATCCTCCAAACATAACAATGGTCATTATGGCCAAACAGTTCTATCTCTGTGTTGCCAGGCCTCCTAGTGGACGTTGGCTGGGAGACTCTCTGTGTTGCCAGGCCTCCTAGTGGACGTTGGCTGGGATACTCTCTGTGTTGCCAGGCCTCCTAGTGGGCGTTGGCTGGGAGACTCTCTGTGTTGCCAGGCCTCCTAGTGGACGTTGGATGGGAGACTCTCTGTGTTGCCAGGCCTCCTAGTGGACGTTGGCTGGGAGACTCTCTGTGTTGCCAGGCCTCCTAGTGGACGTTGGCTGGGAGACTCTCTGTGTTGCCAGGCCTCCTAGTGGACGTTGGCTGAGAGACTCTCTGTGTTGCCAGGCCTCCTAGTGGACGTTGGCTGGGAGACTCTCTGTGTTGCCAGGCCTCCTAGTGGACGTTGGCTGGGAGACTCTCTGTGTTGCCAGGCCTCCTAGTGGACGTTGGCTGGGAGACTCTCTGTGTTGCCAGGCCTCCTAGTGGACGTTGGCTGGGAGACTCTCTGTGTTGCCAGGCCTCCTAGTGGACGTTGGCTGGAAGACTCTCTGTGTTGCCAGGCCTCCTAGTGGACGTTGGCTGGGAGACTCTCTGTGTTGACAGGCCTCCTAGTGGACGTTGGCTGGGAGACTCTCTGTGTTGCCAGGCCTCCTAGTGGACGTTGGCTGGGAGACTCTCTGTGTTGCCAGGCCTCCTAGTGAGCGTTGGCTGGGAGACTCTCTGTGTTGCCAGGCCTCCTAGTGGACGTTGGCTGGGAGACTCTCTGTGTTGCCAGGCCTCCTAGTGAGCGTTGGCTGGGAGACTCTCTATGTTGCCAGGCCTGGACTCTACCATGTGTTGGAGGATGTGGGTTCTCTTTCTCTCGTTCTTTCTCTTTTTGGGGTTGAGTGCATCATGGAAGTAGGTCAGAGAAGGAAAGAGAGAGAGAGAGGGAGGGAGGGAGGGAGGGAGGGAGGGAGGGAGGGAGGGAGGGAGGGAGGGAGGAAAATAGGTGTGGTGATGAAGGGGGTAGAATTTTTTGGTCTGGGACCAATTGAGAAGTCTGGCAGCTCCTTCCTGTAACATACCCTTTATGATGGGAGAAAGAGAGAAGGAGAGAGAGAGAGATAGAGAGAGAGAGAGAGGGGGTAGAGAGAGAGAGAGAGAGAGAGAGAGAGAGAGAGAGAGAGAGAGAGAGAGAGAGAGAGAGAGAGAGACAGTGAGAGAGAGAGAGAGAGAGAGAGAGAGAGGGCGGTGGGAGGGAGTTCCTGTCATGACAGTAGACTAGTTTCATGACAGTAGACTAGTTTCATGACAGTAGACCAGTTTCATGACAGTAGACTAGTTTCATGACAGTAGACCAGTTTCATGACAGTAGACTAGTTTCATGACAGTAGACTAGTTTCATGACAGTAGACTAGTTTCATGACAGTAGACCAGTTTCATGACAGTAGACTAGTTTCATGACAGTAGACTAGTTTCATGACAGTAGACTAGTTTCATGACAGTAGACTGGTTTCATGACAGTAGACTAGTTTCATGACAGTAGACTAGTTTCATGACAGTAGACTAGTTTCATGACAGGTGATTAGTTTCATGACAGTAGACTAGTTTAATGACAGTAGATTAGTTTCATGACAGTAAACTAGTTTCATGACAGGTGATTAGTTTCATGACAGTAGACTAGTTTCATGACAGTAGATTAGTTTCATGACAGTAGTCTAGTTTCATGATTGTAGTATCCTTAACATGCAGCAGATTACATAGGGACTGACTCTCTGGCTGTGGTAGCAGTATGTCTATACTAAACATGCAGCAGATTACATAGGGACTGACTCTCTGGCTGTGGTAGCAGTATATCTATACTAAACATGCAGCAGATTACATAGGGACTGACTCTCTGGCTGTGGTAGCAGTATATCTATACTAAACATGCAGCAGATTACATAGGGACTGACTCTCTGGCTGTGGTAGCAGTATGTCTATACTAAACATGCAGCAGATTACATGGGGACTGATTCCCCACAGTACCACATTCCCCACAGTACCACATTCCCCACAGTACCACATTCCCCACAGTACCACATTCCCCACAGTACCACATTCCCCACAGTACCACATTCCCCACAGTACCACATTCCCCACAGTACCACATTCCCCACAATACCACATTCCTCACAATACCACATTCTCCACAGTACCACATTCCCCACAATACCACATTCCTCACAATACCACATTCTCCACAGTACCACATTCCCCACAATACCACATTCCCCACAATACCACATTCTCCACAGTACCACATTCCCCACAGTACCACATTCCCCACAGTACCACATTCCCCACAGTACCACATTCCCCACAGTACCACATTCCCCACAGTACCACATTCCCCACAGTACCACATTCCCCACAATGCTACATTCCCCAATATACCACATTCCCCACAATACCACATTCCCCACAGTGCCACATTCCCCACAATACCACATTCCCCACAATACCACATTCCCCACAATACCACATTCCCCACAGTGCCACATTCCCCACAATACCACATTCCACACAATACCACATTCCCCACAGTGCCACATTCCCCACAGTGCCACATTCCCCACAATACCACATTCCCCACAATACCACATTCTCCACAGTACCACATTCTCCACAGTACCACATTCTCCACAATACCACATTCCCCACAATACCACGTTCTCCACAGTACCACATTCCCCACAGTACCACATTCCCCACAGTACCACATTCCCCACAGTACCACATTCTCCACAGTATCACATTCTCCACAGTACCACATTCCCGACAGTCCGCAGCAGTCCGCCCAGGAACCAGTGCCAGTAAATGTCCAAGCAGCTCCGTGTTATTAGCCTGTTCTTCCTGTCGGTCAGTCTGTTGCTCCAACCAAACAGTTCGTAAATATTTTCATGTGGAAGGTTATCATAACATGACCTTATGAACAGGCAAAACAAAGTATTCATCTCTCCCCTTC
>NC_074670.1:80244957-80257457 GCF_029448725.1 Salvelinus fontinalis
AAGGGGAGAGGGGGATACCTAGTCAGTTGTACAACTGAATGCCTTCAACTGAAATGTGTCTTCTGCATTTAACCCAACCCCTCTGAATCAGAGCGGTGCAGGGGGGGGGGGGGGCTGCCTTAATCGACATCCACGTCTTCAGTGCCCGGGGGAACAGTGGGTTAACTGCCTTGCTCAGGGGCAGAACGACATATATGTTCACCTTGTCAGCTCGGGGATTCGATCCAGCAACCTTTCAGTTACTGGCCCAACGCTCTAACCACTAGATATCTTGGGAATGTAGTGTAATTTACATGACTTTTAATAACCAGTGGAGTGTTTTTTGTTTGAAGAAAACGTAATGACTTGGTGTTGTTGTTTCAGACTGCTGACCATCCACATACACACCGTTTTTTTGGGCAAAATTACACTGCATATTTCAGCACCTCCGTTCTCTGAAGCTTTTAAACTTTTAAGTGTTTTATTTAAAGCTTCTAAGAGTTTTTGGATGGAACGAACTCTTGGCATGCCATGTTGGGTTTTACACACCCATTGTAGGTAATCTGTTTATCTTGAACACCTGCAGTTCCCAGTGTGGCCCTGCTGCACACGTCACACACTTAATTACAAGATTCACTCTCACATGATATAAGAGAGAGAGAGAGAGAGAGAGAGAGAGAGAGAGAGAGAGAGAGAGAGAGAGAGAGAGAGAGAGAGAGAGAGAGAGAGAGAGAGAGAGAGAGAGAGAGAGAGAGAGGAGAGAGAGAGAGAGAGAGAGGGAGAGGGAGAGGGAGAGAGAGGGAGAGGGAGAGGGAGAGGGAGAGAGGGGGAGAGACAGCGAGAGAGAAAGAGAGAGAGAGAGAGAGAAAGAGAGAGAGAGAAAGAGAGAGAGAGAAAGAGAAAGAGAGAGAGAGAAAAAGAGAAAGAGAGAGAGAGAAAAAGAGAAAGAGAAAGAGAGAGAGAGAGAGAGAAAGAACCATTTCATTGAAGTCTATGACTGACGTTGTTTTGATTGTCAGTCATCACCTCCAACACAAGCCAAGGCATGCCGCGGTCGGAGCTATCACTGTCTCCCTCCCTCCCTCCCTTCTCCTCCTCTTCAAAAGATGAATTATAAACCAGGAATGACAATTTTGGAGCAAAACCCACAATTATTTGGGAGGTCGTTGAATGGTCCTTTGCCTGAACAGGAGAGAGTAGAACAGAGCCTGCTAAACCCCTATTTGTGCTGTGTGTGTGTGTGTGTGTGTGTGTGTGTGTGTGTGTGTGTGTGTGTGTGTGTGTGTGTGTGTGTGTGTGTGTGTGTGTGTGTGTGTGTGTGTGTGTGTGTGTGTGTGTGTGTGTGTGCGTGCGTGCGTGTGTGTGTGTGTGTGTGTGTGTGTGTATGTTTATGCCTGAACGGTTAATGTACTGCATGCAAACTGTAATGGATATGTGGGTAGGCTTTGAGATTAACAACACATTGTCGGTTCTCCAGCCCAAAGGGGATCGTCATGGCAACATGTCAGTCATGGTCCGTACCAGCCTGAATATTATGGGATAAGTAACGGATACACTTGAAATCCTCTCAGGAATGCTTTCTCTCACTCACCTGACATTCATACTGACATCCTTCTATTACTACATAGAGTGGGTACTACTTAGAGTGGGTACTGCATAGAGTGGGTACTGCATAGAGTGGGTACTACTTAGAGTGGGTACTACATAGAGTGGGTACTGCATAGAGTGGGTACTACATAGAGTGGGTTCTAACTACATAGAGTGGGTACTGCATAGAGTGGGTACTACATAGAGTGGGTACTGCATAGAGTGGGTACTACATAGAGTGGGTACTACATAGAGTGGGTACTACATAGAGTGGGTTCTAACTACATAGAGTGGGTACTGCATAGAGTGGGTACTACATAGAGTGTGTACTACATAGAGTGGGTACTGCATAGAGTGGGTACTACATAGAGTGGGTACTACATAGAGTGGGTACTACATAGAGTGGGTACTACATAGAGTGGGTACTGCATAGAGTGGGTACTACATAGAGTGGGTACTACATAGAGCTGGTACTGCATAGAGTGGGTACTACATAGAGTGGGCACTACATAGAGTGGGTATTACATAGAGTGGGTACTACATAGAGCTGGTACTACATAGAGTGGGTACTACATAGAGTGGGTATTACATAGAGTGGGTACTACATAGAGCTGGTACTACATAGAGCTGGTACTGCATAGAGTGGGTACTACATAGAGTGGGTACTACATAGAGTGGGTACTACATAGAGTGGGTACTGCATAGACTGGGTACTACATAGAGTGGGTACTACATAGAGTGGGTACTACATAGAGTGAGTACTGCATAGAGTGGGTACTACATAGAGTGGGTAATGCATAGAGTGGGTACTACATAGAGTGGGTACTACATAGAGTGGGTACTGCATAGAGTGGGTACTACATAGAGTGGGTACTACTTAGAGTGTGTACTACATAGAGTGGGTACTGCATAGAGTGGGTTCTGCATAGAGTGGGTACTACATAGAGTGGGTACTACATAGAGTGGGTACTACATAGAGTGGGTTCTGCATAGAGTGGGTACTACATAGAGTGGGTACTACATAGAGTGGGTACTACATAGAGTGGGTACTGCATAGAGTGGGTACTAGAGTGGGTACTACATAGAGTGGGTACTACATAGAGTGGGTACTACATAGAGTGGGTACGGCATAGAGTGGGTACTACATAGAGTGGGTACTACATAGAGTGGGTACTGCATAGAGTGGGTACTAGAGTGGGTACTGCATAGAGTGGGTACTAGAGTGGGTACTACATAGAGTGGGTACGGCATAGAGTGGGTACTGCAGGGAGGGGTTTATACATATATACTGAAGACAGTAGTGAATGGCAGTATATATTTCATCAGAATATCACATAGTAATAGGTGGAGTTAAGGTATAGGATATATGAGGGATAATACTCTCATACAACAGCTGACATGCAACATCTCCCATTAAAGTAATTACTGTATGGAACAGTACACAGTATATCCATCAGAAGGAGAAACATGATATATGGGACATTTACTGAGGCTGGGAAATGCCAGGGACGTCAAGATATGATATCATCACGATACTTAGCTGCCGTTTCCGATATGTATTGCGATTCTCACAATTCTATATCTATTGTGATTCGATGGTCCAAACATATTGCTCACCACATGTCTCCTGCGGAGGGACAAGACAGCTATGACAAAGCAAGTTCTGATCAGTCATGGAAATGAAAACTAACTGTCTCCCTATTAGAAAAAAAGATGGAGAACAAGCTATGAAGGGGAACTGTAGGATAGGCGACCTGTAGGACAGGGGAGGCTGACAGACAGGTGAACTGTAGGACAGGTAAACTGTAGGACAGTACTGTAAGGGGAAGCTGACAGACAGGTAAACTGTAGGACAGTACTGTAAGGGGAAGCTGACAGACAGGTAAACTGTAGGACAGTACTGTAAGGGGAAGCTGACAGACGGGTAAACTGTAGGACAGGACTGTAAGGGGAGGCTGACAGACAGGTAAACTGTAGGACAGTACTGTAAGGGGAAGCTGACAGACAGGTAAACTGTAGGACAGTACTGTAAGGGGAAGCTGACAGACAGGTAAACTGTAGGACAGGACTGTAAGGGGAGGCTGACAGACAGGTAAACTGTAGGACAGTACTGTAAGGGGAAGCTGACAGACAGGTAAACTGTAGGACAGTACTGTAAGGGGAAGCTGACAGACAGGTAAACTGTAGGACAGTACTGTAAGGGGAAGCTGACAGACAGGTAAACTGTAGGACAGTACTGTAAGGGGAAGCTGACAGACAGGTAAACTGTAGGACAGTACTGTAAGGGGAAGCTGACAGACAGGTAAACTGTAGGACAGTACTGTAAGGGGAAGCTGACAGACAGGTAAACTGTAGGACAGTACTGTAAGGGGAAGCTGACAGACAGGTAAACTGTAGGACAGTACTGTAAGGGGAGGCTGACAGACAGGTGACCTGTAGGACAGGTAAACTGTAGGACAGGTGACCTGTAGGACAGGACTGTAAGGGGAAGCTGACAGACAGGTGAACTGTAGGACAGGACTGTATATTCATCATAGGGTGGAGGCATACAGGAAACATGTGATTACACTCCCACGCAGCCTGAGGGGACAGACGCTGTAAATTATATCCCCAGATCTTTATTAGTTTTATTTTGTATTTTATTTCATCTTTATTGAACTGGGTTGCGCCCAACTAGCTCCACCCTCCCTTTCCCCGTTTGGCAAGGCCACATGACGCACCTGTGGGCAGGTGCTTCGGCTGCGTCCGAAGGGGATCGGGGGTTGCCGGTGATGGGGTCAGGGGGTGATGGAGTCAGGGAAGGATGAGGTCAGGGGGTGATGGGGTCAGGGGGTGATGGGGTTAGGGGGTGATGGGGTCAGGGGGTGATGGGGTCAGGGGGTGATGGGGTCAGGGGGTGATGGGGTCAGGGGGTGATGGGGTCAGGGTGATGAGGTCAAGGGGTGATGGGGTCAGGGGGTGATGGGGTCAGGGGGTGATGGGGTCAGAGGGTGATGGAGTCAGGGGGTGATGGAGTCAAGGGGTGATGGGGTCAGGGGGTGATGGGGTCAGGGGGTGATGGGGTCAGAGGGTGATGGGGTCAGGGGGTGATGGGGTCAGGGGGTGATGGGGTCAGAGGGTGATGAGGTCAGGGGATGATGGGGTCAGAGGGTGATGGGGTCATGGGGTGATGAGGTCAGGGGGTGATGGGGTCAGGGAAGGATGAGGTCAGGGGGTGATGGGGTCAGGGGGTGATGGGGTCAGGGGGTGATGAGGTCAGGGGGTGATGGGGTCAGGGAAGGATGAGGTCAGGGGGTGATGGGGTCAGAGGGTGATGAGGTCAGGGGGTGATGGGGTCAGGGAAGGATGAGGTCAGGGGGTGATGGGGTCAGGGGGTGATGGGGTCAGGGGGTGATGGGGTCAGAGGGTGATGGAGTCAGGGGGCAATGGGGTCAGGAGGTGATGGGGTCAGAGTTGGGTAGCGAAATATTCCTAAACTTCAAAATCCACAATTACACCTTAACTCACATCCAAAACCTAATGTCAGAACCCAGAACCAAATCTCCTGCATGAGAGACTACCCACAACTAGATCGCCGGTGGATTCGCTGGTAGTTTTGACTAGAAATATATTAAGACATGTTGATGTTTGTGGAATACATTCAAGCAGCATGACTGTGGATTTATTTGGTCGTTATGAATGTTGGAATACGGACACAAAACAGATGTTGTGGAGTTCAGAGTTTTAAGGTTATTTTTTATTTTCTGCTGAAATCATCATGAAGTTACGAATCAGGAGAAACAAAGAGATTAGAGAGTTCGGGATTTGAGGGATATATATATATAGTGCGACGTTTTGATGTTGTTTTCTGCTGTGCCAGACTTTCTCTCAAGCTTTTCCAGTGATTTCACTGTAAGGTTCAAATCAAATCAAATCAAATGTTATTTGTCACAGGTGTAGACCTTACAACAGGTGTAGACCTTACAACAGGTGTAGAACTTACAACAGGTGTAGAACTTACAACAGGTGTAGACCTTACAACAGGTGTAGACCTTACAACAGGTGTAGACCTTACAACAGGTGTAGACCTTACAACAGGTGTAGAACTTACAACAGGTGTAGACCTTACAACAGGTGTAGACCTTACAACAGGTGTAGAACTTACAACAGGTGTAGACCTTACAACAGGTGTAGACCTTACAACAGGTGTAGACCTTACAACAGGTGTAGACCTTACAACAGGTGTAGACCTTACAACAGGTGTAGAACTTACAACAGGTGTAGACCTTACAACAGGTGTAGACCTTACAACAGGTGTAGACCTTACAACAGGTGTAGACCTTACAACAGGTGTAGACCTTACCGTGAAATGCTTACTTACAAGCCCTTAACCAACAATGGAGTTTTAAGATAAATAAGAGTTAAGAAAATATTGACTAAATGAACTAAAGTAAAGAAAGAATAATGATGCTATGTACAGGGGGTACCGGTACCGGGTCAATGTGTCACGCCCTGCCCTTAGTTGTCTATATTTTCAGGTCAGGGTGTGACGAGGGCGGGTATGTGTGTGTTTGTCTTGTCTAGGGGTTTTTGTTTGTCTATGGGGATTTTGTATGGTCTAGATAAATGTAGGTTTATGGTGGCCTGAATTGGTTCCCAATCAGAGGTAGCTGTTTATCGTTGTCTCTGATTGGGGATCCTATTTAGGTTGCCGTTTTCCATCTTGGTTTTGTGGGTAGTTGACTATGTGGAGTTGCATGTCAGCACTCGTTCTAGTTAGCGGCACGGTCGTCTTTGTTCTTCCGTTAATAAAAGAAGAATGTATTCATATCACGCTGCGCCTTGGTCTCCTCAATACGACGGACGTGACACACTGTGAGGGGGTACAGGTTAGTCGAGGTAATATATACTGTAGGTAAGGGTAAAGTGACTATGCATAGATAACTAACAGAGTAGCAGCAGCGTAAAAAAAAGAGAGAGAGAGGGGGTGGGTCAATGCAAGTAGTCCGGGTGGCGGTTTGTTCGTGGTAGTTGTGAATACAGACAGACAGAGGTAGTGTAGTCCAGGATTTGATAAATAGTAAGATATTTGTGACGTCTAGCTGATGTTTTTTTTTTTTTTTTTTTGCATTATAAAGCTGTCTGAAATTGGTTAAATTGTGAAGCGGTCGTGTAGTTTGGGGATTTTCGATGATATATTAAGACAATTCAACATCCTGCTGATTTCTGCCTGCCAGATTTAGTAACTCAGTGCTTTCCCAGTGATGTCATGGCAGTCTGAAGAACTCCAGCTCCAACACATGTTTACAGTCTTGTGGTGAACAAAGTTTTACAGATTTTACATTTAAAAGATTTTAATCAGAACCCGAATTCTAGACGTTCTTCCGAACAAATGTCCTCAACGGAAGATGGTCGCCACTTTGTAGATCCAAGATTGTAAACATCAACTTGATGTGAACATGTTGACATATACTCAACTGTAGTCAACATCCAAATCTCGAATTTAGTAGTGATTTAATCTGTCAGAATGATGGTGTGCAGTACACAGAATAATACAAACCCAATCATGTATAAAATCAAACATGGCAACCTCAAAATGACGTTGAAAAATCGAAACAATGATAAACCAGATTGACGTGAGCATAGACTATATATTCAAAAGTATGTGGACACCCCTTCAAATGAGTGGATTCGGTGTATAAAATCGAGCGCAATAGCCATGCAATCTCCATAGACAAACAATGCCAGTAGAATGGCTTCACCGAATAGCTCAGTGAATTTCAACATGGTACCGTCATAGGATGCCACCTTTCCAACAAGTCAGATCGCCAAATTTCTGCCCTGCTGCAACTGTTCGTACTGTTATTGTGAAGTGGAAACGTCTAGGAGCAACAACGGCTCAGCCGCAAAGTGGTGGGCCACACAAGCTCACAGAACGGAGCCACAGAGTGCGAAGTGCGTCACAATCGTCTGTCCTCAGTTGTAACACTCCCTACCGAGTTCTAAACTGCATCTGGAAAGCAACTTCAGCACGAGAACTGTACGTCTGGAGCTTCAAAAAATGGGTTTCCGTGGCCGAGCAGCTGCACACAAGCCTAAGATCTCCATACGTAATGCCAAGCGTCGGCTGGAGTGGTGAAAGCTCGCCGCGATTGGACTCTGGAGTGATGAATCACGCTTCACCATCTGGTAGTCCAACGAACGAATCTGGGTTTGGCGGATGCCAGGAGAACGCTACCTGCCCCAATGCATAGTGCCAACTGTAAAGTTTGGTGGAGGAGGAATCCTGGTCTGGTGCTGTTTTTTATGGTTCGGGCTAGGCCCCTTAGTTCCAGTGAAGGGGAATCTTAACGCTACAGCATACAATGACATTTTAGACGATTCTGTGCTTCCAACAGTTTGGGGATCCAACAGTTTGGGGATCCATAAAGCGAGATCCATACAAAAATGGCTTGTCAAGATCAGTGTGGGAGAACTTGACTGGCCTGCACAGAGTCCTGACCTTAACCCCATCGACACCTTTGGTTGAATTGGAAAGCCATCTGCGAGCCAGGCCTGATGGCACAACATTAGTCACACGACCTCACTAATGCTCTTGTGGCTGAATGGAAGCAAGTCCCCCGCAGCAATGTTCTAACATCGAGTGGAAAGCCTTCCCAGAAGAGCGGAGGCTGTTATAGCAGTAAAGGGCGGAGGACCAACTCCATATAAATGCTCATAATTTTTGGAATGAGATGTTCTTTGGGTCATGTAGTGTATGTCTGTCCTCCCTCCTTTAACACATCAATAGGAATCAAAGATAGCTCTTGTCATTACACGTGTCCCTAATGCCACCCCGTACACTGTAGTGCACTACTATGGGTCCTGGTCAAAAGTAGTGCAAGTAGTGCACTATATAGGGAATTAGGTGCAATTTGTTAAGCAGCCATTGTGTCTAAACAATAAAATCCTTCTTCCTCTTCTCATATTGGCCTCAGTACTGACACATCAGGTACACGCTGGGCAGACCACTTTATTTGAACGTGGAGCATTGGGTAATATTTTGTAGAATCTTTGATCAAGGACAATAATGGTACATTTGAATTCCATAAAGTGAGTGTGGAAGAGGTGCATTTTTTGTTGTTGTTGTCTATCAACAATGACAATCCACCGCGGTCTGACAACCTGGATGGAAAATTACTGAGGATAATAGCGGAATATATTGCCACTCCTATTTACCATATTTTCAATTTAAGCCTACTAGAGAGTGTGCCCTCAGGCCTGGAGGGAAGCTAAAGTCATTCCACTACCTTAGTAAAGACCCATTTACTGGCTCAAATAGTCGACCAATCAGCCTGTTACCAACCCTTAGTAAACTTTTGAAAGAAATGGTGTTTGACCAGATACAATGCTATTTTACAGTAAACAAATTGACATCAGACTTTCAGCACACTTATAGGGAAGGACACTCAACAAAGCACAACAGAAATTTATGATAAAATGATTGTGGGGGCTGTTTTGTTAGACTTCAGTGCGGCTTTTGACATTATCAATCATAGTCTGTTGCTTGAAAAACGTATGTGTTATGGCTTTACACCCCCTGCTATAATGTGTTATGGCTTTACACCCCCTGCTATAATGTGGATAAAGAGTTACCTGTCTAACAGAACACAGAGTGTGTTCTTTAATGGAAGTCTCTCCAAAATAATCCAGTTAGAATTAGGTATTCCCCAGGGCAGCTGTCTCGGCTCCTTACTTTTTTAATCTTATCTAATGACATGCCACTGGCTTTGAGTAAAGCCAGTGTGTCTATGTATGCGGATGACTCAACACTAGACACGTCAGCTACTACAGCGACTGAAACACTTAACAAAGAGCTACAGTTAGCTTCAGAATGGGTTGCAAGGAATAGGTTACTCCTAAAAATGTCTAAAACTTAAAAGCATTATATTTTGGACAAATCATTCCCTAAACCCTAAACCTCAACTAAATATTGCAATAAATAATGTGGAAATTGTACAAGTTGAGGTGAATTAACTGCTTGGATTCACCCTGGATTGTAAACTGTCATGGTCAAAACATATAACAGTAGCTAAGATGGGGAGAAGTCTGTCCATAATAAAGCTCTGCTCTGCCTTCTTAACAACACTATCAACAAAGGCAGGTCCTACAGGCCCTAGTTTTGTCGCACGTGGACTTCTGTTCAGTCGTGTGTCCAGGTGCCACAGAGGGAGTTCGGAAAATTGTAATTGGATCAAAACAGGGCAGCATGACTGGCCCTTGGATGTACACAGAGAGCAAACATTAATAATATGCATGTCAATCTCTCATGGCCCAAAGTGGAGGAAAGATCGACTTCATCACTACTTGTTTCTGTAAGAAGTGTTGACATGCTGAAACCCCCGAGTTGTCTGTCTAAACTACTAGCACACAGCTCAGACACCCATACATACCCCACAAGACATGTCACCAGAGATCTCTTCACAGTCCCCAAGTCCAGAAGAGACTATGGGAGGTGCACAGTACTACATAGAGCCATGACTACATGGAAATCTATTCCACATCAGATAACTGATGAACTGATCAAATAAAAAATCCAAATCAAAAAACAGATCATTTGGAACAGCGGGGACTGTGAAGCAACACAAACATAGACACATGCATACACACACATGATAACATAAGCCAACCGATCGTTTTTTCTTGTTTGTTTGTTTGTGTTGTTTGTAACTCATTTTTTTTACTTATTTTGTACATAATGTTGCCGCTACCATCTCTTATGACCGATAATATCTTCTGGACATCAGGACTGCGATTACTCACCACGGACTGGCAGAATCCTTTTTTTCCTTTAACGAGTCTGATGAGGCCGACACAAATTATATGCTGCTGTGTCGGGAACAGGCCCAGATCTCCGTGATTTGTGTGAAGAGGAGGCGGAGAAAAAGGGGCTCGATTGCGGGCTGCCTTCTGAGAATTCATAGGCTATTGAATAAACCCCCACTTCCTTCAATTCTGCTAGCAAACGTGCAATCTTTGGACAATAAAATAGATGACCTACGCAGAAGATTAAACTACCAACGGGACATTCAGAACTGTAATATCTTATTCTTCACGGAGAAGTGGCTGAATGACGCCACTATCAACATACAGCTGGCTGGTTATACGCTGTACTGGCAGTACAGAACAACGGCGTCTGGTAAGACAAGGGGCGGTAGACTATGCATTTTTATAAATAATAGCTGGTGCACGATATCTAAGGATGTCTCAAGCTATTGCTCGTCTGAGGTCGAGTATTTCATGATAAGCTGTAGACAACACTACCTACCTAGAGAGTTTTCGTCTGTATTTTTCGTAGCTGTTTACATACCACCACAGACTGAGGCTGGCACTAAGACAGCATTTAATGACCTGTATTCCACCATAAGCAAACAACAAAATGCTCAGCCATAGGTCGGGGACTTTAACGCAGGGAAACATAAATCAGTTTGACCAAATTTCTATCAGCATGTCAAATGTGCAACCAATTCTAGACCACCTTTACTCCACACAAAGTATACAAAGTCTCCCTCATCCTCCATTTGGCAAATCTGACCATAATTCTATCCTCCTGACTACTGCTTACAAGCAAAAATTAAAGCAGGAAGCACCAGTAACTAGATCAATTAAAAAGTGGTCAGACGAAGCAAATGCTTAGCTACAGGACTGTTTTGCTAGCACAGACTGGACTATGTTCTGGGATTCCTCCGATGGCATTGAGGAGTACACAGTAGTCATTGGCTTCATCAATAAGTGCATCCATGACGTCGTCCCCACAGTGACCATATGTACATACGGCTAGAGCTGCCGCTTATATGGAGCGGGACTCTAACCCGGAAACGTATAAGAAATCCCGCTATGCCCTCTGACGAACCATCAAACAGGCAAAGCGACAATACAGGACTAAGATCAAATCGTAATACACTGGCTCTGACCCTCGTCGGATGTGGCAGGGCTTGCAAACCATTACCGACTACAAAGGGAAGCCCAGGCTCGTGTTACCTCGCCCAGTAACACGAGCCTACCAGACGAGCTAAACTACTTCTATGCTCGCTTCGAGGCAAATAACACTGAAACATGCATGAGAGCACCAGCTGTTCTGGAAGACTGTGTGATCACGCTCTCCGCAGCCGATGTGAGTAAGTCCTTTAAAAAGGGTCAACATTCACAAGGCCGCAGGGCCAGACGGATTACCAGGACGTGTACTGCGAGCATGCGCTAACCAACTGGCAAGTGTCTTCACTGACATTTTCAACCTCTCTCTGTCAGAGTCTGTAATACCAACATGTTTAAAGCAGACCATCATAGTGCCTGTGTACAAGAACACTAAGGTAACCTGCCTAAACGACTACCGACCCGTAGCAGTCACGTCTGTAGCCAAGAAGTGCTTTGAAAGGCTGGTCATGGCTCACATCAACACCATTATTCCAGAAATACTAAACCCACTCCAATTTGTGTACCGCCCCAACAGATCCACAGATGATGCAATCTCTATTGCACTCCACACTGTCCTTTCCCACCTGGACAAAAGGAACGCCTATGCGAGAATGCTATTCATTGACTACAGCTCAGCATTCAACACCATAGTCCCTCAAAGCTCATCAATAAGCTAAGGACCCTGGGACTAAACACATCCCTCTGCAACTGGATCCTGGACTTCCTGACGGGCCGCCCCCAGGTGGTAAGGGTAGGGCGACAAGACATCCGCCACGCTGATCCTCAGCACAGGGGCCCCTCAGGGGTGCGTGCTCAGTCCCCTCCTGTACTCCCTGTTCACTCACGACTGCATGGCCAGGCATGACTCCAACACCATCGTTAAGTTTGCCGATGACACAACAGTGGTAGGCCTGATCACCGACAATGGCGAGACAGCCTATGGGCTGGAGGTCCGAGACCTGGCCATGTGGTGCCAGAACAACAACCTCTCCCTCGAACGT